>NW_027263288.1:0-86251 GCF_902827115.2 Pseudochaenichthys georgianus
GTCATGGTGCATATGACAAAAGCTGAAATAATGTTCCTTCTCTTCCAGCATCTGCCAATCCTGACCTGACCTTCACTTTTCAGGATATCGTGTGTTAGGGATACTCCTAGTAGCCCCCTCTAGCCTCCAACCACTGTGAAAGTCTTCCTGTTTCCTCGCATTATTCTGACATGTGTAAGGTAACAATTTTGCTTCTCAAACTTCCAGACAGGAAACATCCATGGAGATGTCTTCCAAAGGAGCTTTCTGGAGTATATGGCCTGCCAGTACGAGTGCCAGAACATGACGTGTGAGGAACCCTTCTCATGCCCAGCTTGTACTCCCAACATGTTGGCTGTGTCAGTGGATGGGAATAGGACACGGTACCGTTTCCGACTGTCACAGAGGTACATCTTTGTTGTATGTCAATTGAATTTAAGAAGTAGTCTATCAATGATGATAATAATGAATTGAACATTTATTTTTGAATTTAGGATCGATGAACCACTTTTTAAAGGGCCGTTCATCATGGAAGACTCGGCTGTCACAGACTTTGTTGACAAAGTCAGAACAAATGTAAAATGTGTAAGCACAGCATTTTTTTTCCTATCATTTTTCTAGCCTTTACTTGTTTTGAGAGTGTAACATTAAAATGTCTTTAATTGTAGACCCCAGGAAAAGGTACATGTGGTACCAGCTGGTCAGCTGCTCGAGAGACAGCCAGAAGAGCCAGCAGGCTTGATGAAGAAGGGTTAGAGGTGGCTGTATGTAGACATGGAGTGCTACTGAAAGCTCTCAACAGCTGTTCCTTCAAACGCAGTTTCAAGCTACAAACGTGCATTTTCATTGCACAGATATTGCTTGTAAATACTGGCCCTACCTCGAGAAAGTGGCAAAGACAATGCCAGAACTGCGACCTTTGCTGAGCATGCAACCGTTTCTCTCGGTCATGCATGCCAAGGCCCATTCCACAAAGTGCGAGGTAGGCCCACTCTTATATTATTGTGATTGTAAGAATTTTTTTTTATTTATCTATGACATATAATATGTGTACTTGTTAGATTGTGTGGAGTGGGAGACATTTGGAGGGTGCTGGTTCGACGGCCGGGGAAGAAGTGGAGATGGTGAACGGCTTTCTGTCACGTTGTGCCATCACAACTAAGTACATGACAACATCAGGTATGTCCTCTTGTCATTAGACCAACATAATTCTGTCTTGAAGTTATTCTCCATCTCTTACTTTACTTTATCTTTGTCTTTGATGTAGTCTGTTTCAACTGTACTAGAGTTTTTATGAGTTTATTTCCAAATACCCAAGTTATATGATCTGCTTGTCAATTTTACTTTTAAAAACAGCTCGCAATGACATGTTGACTGTCCATGCAACGACATGTTGACTGTCCATGCAACGACATGTTGACTGTCCATGCAACGACATGTTGACTGTCCATGCAACGACATGTTGACTGTCCATGCAACGACATGTTGACTGTCCATGCAACGACATGTTGACTGTCCATACATATGTCCATGCAACGACATGTTGACTGTCCATGCAACGACATGTTGACTGTCCATACATATGTCCATGCAATGGGATGGAACAGACGGAAGCAGGAAAACCTTCATGTGGTGTTGGCCAAGAGATATGTCAAGGTAATTGGCCATGTAAGCATAGGCATGACAAGATTAGATTTGTAAGGCTAATGTGCAAACCTGTCACAAACAAATAATTGTCCAAGCTGGTAAAGTGTTGGATACTGAGTGCTTGCGCAGGTCTGGAAAAGTTTGAATGATTAATTACTGTTTTCAAGACATGAAAAGTTATGGAAATTTGGGTGAAAATCTTGAAAATACATCTGTATCTGCAACATCTTTTTTACAACAGACAATCACAATGTTGGAGGGTGAGACTCACAAAATGAAGGACACCTGCGAAGAGCTTGGATGCCCTGAGGACAAAGTCCAACAATGGGTTAATGATGTTAGAGACTGGGCAACAAACGGTATGCTGTTTCCTAACTTGATAATATAACATTGTTATTTAACGTATAGTATTAACACCAATGTTTTCTTTGTTCTCAAACTGTGGTTCTTGTTATTTACCCAAGACAACACATCAGGCGACAACCAGTCTCTCCAGAGGTCCATTGAGCAGCTATTTCTAGGGCTGTGCCAAAAGAAAGCTTGCCTCTATAGACAGACTGGTAAGTTATTAGTATTCAGTTGCAGTCATGTAATTAAAAAAGTCCATTGAACATTGTTTCTGTAATCTTTTTTACAATGACGTCATATAGACAGCAATACGATTCGGCAGTTGCGTCGCAAAAGGTTAAGGGAGGAAAAGACCAAACTCTTAGCGGCAATACGCCAGTACAACACCGGTCATCCTCCTGAAACAGAAATCCAGGAAGAAGAGGTGGAGAGAAGACTGTCTGCAGAACAGCAAACAACAGACAGTCTAATATGGCCATGGGAAGTGCAAAGTGATGGTAAGAGCTTCTCTTGTTTGTGTTTATATAATATGTTTATTTTCTGGCACTAAGCAAGACCTATAACACCAGCTTCCCAGTCAATGGACTATGACCGGTCACTTATCCTACTGGTGCATGTCTTGGTCGGTAATGGTATGCTTGCTGTTCCTCTCTCTTCAGAATCGGTGTCCATTTTGGCCCAAAGAAAAGTCTTCGATGCCTACATGGGCAAAAGGAGACTTGTGGAGGAGAGGGCCATAATTGTGAGGGAGATGAGGCAGCACTGCCTTTATCTGAGAAGTCAGGCTGACAAGATCAGGATGCAGATGCAACATGTGTCTTGTGGAGGACATAGTGCTACATTCCATGATACCATACCCAAATACTACTTAACATCCACAGTGTGTACTAGTAACACAAATGAGATGCCTTTTCACTATTCTATTCTCTATGTTCTGCCCTAGACATGACTCAAGAAGGGAGAGATGGATTAGCTAGTCTTCTAAAGAAAAGACTTGCTGACGTGGACACACACATCCAGCATCTTTCTTCGGCCTACAGCCTGGCAATCGGACCAAATGGCCCTCAATGGCCTGATGACTCTGTGGAGAACCATGACCAAGACAGTGACATCAGTGATGATAGTGAGGAAGACCCTGATGAGGACATCACACCCTACCCCCACCTTGAGGAAAGGACGCTGGAGCACAGCGCCTCTCTCCCCCACCCTACCCCCTCCTTGAGGAAAGGACGCTGGCACAGCGCCACCCTACTGGAAAGGACGCGGGCACAGCGCCTCTCTCCCCCACCCTACCCCCTCCTTGAGGAAAGGACGCTGGGGCACAGCGCCTCTCTCCCCCACCTACCCCCTCCTTGAGGAAAGGACGCTGGGGCACAGCGCCTCTCTCCCCACCCTACCCCCTCCTTGAGGAAAGGACGCTGGGGCACAGCGCCTCTCTCCCCCACCCTACCCCCTCCTTGAGGAAAGGACGCTGGGGCACAGCGCCTCTCTCCCCCACCCTACCCCCTCCTTGAGGAAAGGACGCTGGGGCACAGCGCCTCTCTCCCCCACCCTACCCCCACCTTGAGGAAAGGACGCTGGGGCACAGCGCCTCTCTCCCCCACCCTACCCCCTCCTTGAGGAAAGGACGCTGGGGCACAGCGCCTCTCTCCCCCACCCTACTCCCTCCTTGAGGAAAGGACGCTGGGGCACAGCGCCTCTCTCCCCCACCCTACTCCCTCCTTGAGGAAAGGACGCTGGGGCACAGCGCCTCTCTCCCCCACCCTACCCTGAAGGACACTAGGGTGTACAGCAGGGGTGGCCAACCAGTTAGAGGTTGAGAGCCAATCATTTCCCTGCATTACTGCAAAGAGCCACATCATACACATAGGCACACATGCTGGGTGTATGTCCCCCCCACCTCTCTCTCTCCTTTCTGTGTGCTCCCTCAGTCTCTTCCTCTGTGTGCCACTCTCTCTCACACAGAACATGAACATCTAAACATTTACAATAATTGACCCACACACTCGGACACACCCTCCCTCACACAGACACACAGACCTCTGCTCAGTCAGAGTTCTTGTTAATGTCACACACCATGATATTGACTGAAATGTACTTAACCTCTCCTACCAGTATTTAGACCAGTTATCGTCACCCAATAACATTGTGTGCACTCGCACACACAACCTCTCACTTCAAATAATGTGAAAAAAAGTTGTTATCTTACTATGCATGTTGCTTCTTTGAACTAAGTGAACATTCTGGAATGAATTGCCTTGAACAATCCTTACAAATGTGGCTTGTGAGGAATATGTAAACGTTTGTATTTAAAACAAACCCATGACTAAGGTATGTATTGTATTTGAGTGAATTCTCCTCACATGATAACTATCTCAACCTTTACCGACCCCTCTGACTGACAGAAGCTCTGCGGACAGAGATGCACTTTCTCTATTTTTTATTTCTTTACCACAATTCACCTATTCGGGAGTCCTTCTGTGTCAGCAACCAGCTTTCCGTTGCAGGCCTCGCTCAAGACACACACACACACACACACACACACACACACACCACACACCACGACACATCACACTCACACTCACACACCTCTCATCACACACACATACCCATACTCTCCACTCTCACACACACAACCCTCTCGTTCTACACTCACAAGCACACTACCCTCACTCTCACACACATACAAGCCCTGCTCTCACGACTCACGACCACAAGCCTCTCTCTCACACTCACACACACCCTCTCTCACACTCACACACACCCCTCTCTCACACACACCCTCTCTCTCACACACACACCTCTCTCTCACACTCACACACACACCCATCTCCTCTCTCACACACACACACACACACACACACACACACACACACACACCCTCTCTCACACACACACCCTCTCTCACTCTCACACACACCTACCTACAACTACAAAGTGTTGCCGTTTAGGGTTGAAAACATTATATTGAGTTATTACGGTTTTATCTTAGATATTATCTTCAGAAGCAGAACTCTCCCTTCACTGTCACATTGCGAGTGCAGTAAAGCCTGCCTCCGGTGCTGCAGGATCTCCATTCTGATTGGCTGAATCACTTCTGTATTTAAAACTGTGTAACGATTGGCCTGGAACCTGTGTTGTTTACCCTTTGTGAACTGGGATAAATATGCGCAGAAAAACACAACATTCTATATGAATTGAAGTTCACAAACCATGGCTTACGTGTCAACTCACTCATTTCTTTGTTGAAGTTCACATATCTGTTATCTGATTAAATAAATGCTATTTTAGCCCACTTCCGTCCAACTGGACAGATGTTATCCAATACCCATAGTCTGACAGGTATTCGCCTGGCTTTCTTAAAGTAAAACAGGTACCCAAGTTCACAAAATACATTTATTGTCATGTTTCTCACACTAGGAATGTAACATTAAAACAGCATTCATCTACATATAAGAGGCAATGTATAAGCTGTGTCCAAGTTCTGACACCCTGTGCAACATCTGAACTGGCTCATATATTGTCTTATTAATGTTTCTCATAACTAATTGTATTAAAATAAACTAATTTTCCATCAACCAGCTTGTCACAGGAGTCTCAATGTTCGTCACACCCTCTGAATGTACCATTACAACAGCATTCAGCTACATATAAGAACACATACAAGTTTGTCCAAGTTCTGACACCCTGTGCAACACCTCAACTGGCTCATATCAGAATCAGAAAGCCTTTATTAGTCCCACAGCGGGGACATTGCCACTTGTTACAGCTAAAGTGGCATAGCATCTAAACAAAAACGGATGCATACCACAGAATAAGCTAACATATTAATTATATTATATATAATTATATTTAAAAACATTTTAGAAGGTCTCACGAAATACTTTAATGTAAATTAAAATGTGAAGGAATGTGTGTAATGTGGTGATTGCTATGGGTGATTGACATTATTCACCCACGGATGTATTGTTCCGCACGGACATTTTAGTTAACCGGACTTCCTGTTGATGTGAAATCCGAAAACATTTAAAGAAAATAAAATAATACTTTATTCCGAGTGTGCTTGCTTTTGTCTTTGGAGGTCATCACATAACGTCATTGTAATACACGGTTCGGCTGCATTAAATATTACATATCTGCCGTAATTCTATATTTATAGAGCCCTGATGAGAAGACTTCTAGACAAACATGAATAACTGCCGCCGAAACTGAATGTTACGTGGATCATAAATATGTCAGAAATTAAACATCTTAAATTTCTCTTCACAATATAAGTCTCCTTGCAGTATCAACACTAATTCGGCTCACTTTTATATTTGATCGAATTGGTAGATGGGCTGTATTTACACCATAAAGGTGCACAGCTGATAGAAAGGGACACCTAGTGGTTAAACCACGTTATTGCATTTTATTATTTGTATTATTAAATATTAATAGGAGACACAGACAGACACACTAATAAAGCTTTATTTAAACATTAAAGAACACTTTAGGTTAAGGTCTTCTTTTGAATAAGAAAAAAGCTTTGGGGGTAGGCTATATAGATAAATATTAAGCCTGACTAAGTACTAATATTGCTTTCCTGCAATGTTAACTACTGTATGTGTAAGCACTTATTTTAACTGATATTATACATATGTATTATACTCTTATAATATGTATGTAGATAGTATAATAAATGTGCAGAATAGGACAGTTTAATGGTGGAGGTATACACACATATTGAAAGATGTCTTGTGATGCACTGTTGAGGAACCTGCGACCAAAGTTTTTCATCTCCGGCCTTGTCAGGTATTGAACAATCAATAAATAAAGAACAAAGAATTATTTAATATAAAACACAGAATTTGTGTGATTATACTAAATGATTTACAAATAAACACCACTGCATATTTCCAACTCTGTATACACATGCTGATGTAACGCAAATGTTCCAACTTGGGATCAATAAAGTATATCTTATCTTAAGATGATCGATGGCTACTGCCATATTTGCACAATGTGCCTCTGAACCTTGACAAGTGCATGTTTCAGGCTTATCAATGAACAGGAGGGGTCACAGACATAAGACCAGCTGTTACATAAAGCTCTTCTGACCTTAGCTGGCATGTGGATATATATTAATGCTGCCCATTATGGACACAAGCAATTTTCACCAATTTGTTAATTATATATTTTACATTTGAGTGTTTCCTATCCCTTAAACCTCCAGGGATGTACACAGTTTTAATACTGGCAACTTCCTATTAGGTTCTTAAAACGTCTTTTAAAACTACAATTCCCAGTAGAGACCTGCCATAGAGCATGTTGTGAAACACACAATAGCCAGCATGTGTAGTTCTGGGGAGGGGGAGGGGGAGGGGGGGTGGACTCATCCTAATCCAGTTTTGAATAGTCTGCCATGGTTCCATCCCATTTAAAAGTGCTGTTCGATGCTCGGCGTAACCCACGGCACACTGCCACAATCACAGAGCTTGAGGACTCGTCACGGGGTTTGTCAAACATAGCGGAGCGAATACTTCTGTGTGTATGTGTGTGTGTGTGCCAGGTGTGATTCACATGGGGGGATGGGCACATAAGGGAGGTAAACACATACAGTGTGTGTGTGTGTGTGTGTGTGTGTGTGTGTGTGTGTGTGTGTGTGTGTGGTGGTGTGTGTGTGTGTGTGTGTGTGTGTGTGTGTGTGTGTGTGTGTGTGTGTTGTGTGTGTGTGTGTGTGTGTGTGTGCCAGGTGTGATTCACATGGGGGGATGGGCACATAAGGGAGGGAAACACATACAGTGTGTGTGGTGTGTGTGTGTGTGTGTGTGTGTGTGTGTGTGTGTGTGTGTGTGTGTGTGTGTGTGTGTGTGTGTGTGTGTGTGTGTGTGTGTGTGTGTGGTGGTGTGCCAGGTGTGATTCACATGGGGGGATGGGGCACATAAGGGAGGGAAACACATACAGTGTGTGTGTGTGTGTTGTATCTGATCCAGATGGTTACTAATTTCATTTATTTATAGCGGTCATTGGTGTTAAAAAGTTGACTAAATCATCAACAATTCAATGAAAGTGCTGATCAGCACTTGTATATGTTCAAATGTCTCCTGTGAAGGAGATCATAAGCCTGAATGCAATCGATGTAAAACAGAAAAGTTTTGATTGATGAAAGTAGTAAATCGGTCAGGTTTGACCCGAAGACAACGGGAGGGTCAATGACCACATCTTGGGTTTGCTTTGTTGGAGTTTTGTCAGCTAGGAAGTCGAACTGTTTTGTTGTTATATGTAGGTGTGTATTTCAGATCTACATTGTTGTCCTTTTGGTACAAAGAGCATGTGTTGCGGTCATGTTGCCATTAAGAACAAACTGGAACAGAAATTCTCATGTTGTCCGATTGGTTTATCAAGGACTAAGGAATATCGTTTTACCTCCTTAATCTCAGTAAGATGCACACCTATGGGATACAACTAGGTGAACAAATGACATTGCCTACTCCTAGATCTAGTGCCACTAAAGTCCCGTTCAATCTGTAGACCATTCGGGTCAATATAAATACAATGAATGCAAAGCTCCTTTACCCTTGACTCGGCTCTCCTGTGTCTGCACACCCTGTCCATTCTGGTGCTGTTACCAAACTACATGTAACTGTCCTGACAGCAGCCGAGATGTTGCAGCCCCGGCTGACCAGACCATCACAGAGTCATGGAAGGTCTGAAGTAGTGCCCCCCTGTCTCCTCAGCAGATAGTCTGCTCTGTCTCTTCTTGTAGATAGCAGCAGTGATCCGACCAGTCCAGTTTATTGTTCAGATTAACACAAAGGTACTTGTTAGATTTCACAATCTCAATCCCTAAATATTTATAATATTATTTCATGGGTTATATCTATTTGAAATGTGGTGTAGTAGTGTCTCATGACACAATATTGAAGCATTTGACTCCATGTTGCAAAAAGGGAAATGTTTTAATAAAACAAATAGATTTTTTTTTTTTTTTTTTTTTTTCTCACACACACACACACACACACACACACACACACACACACACACACACACACACACACACACACACACACACACACACACCAAAACCTTAACATAATCAACTTCTTAGATCAAAACGAAGTGCAATCTCCTGAAGGATGACATGTATGAACGTAAACGAGAGAACGAGAGGAGAAAGTGGTTTGAAACATATGATCCCCATTGAGCTGCTGGTTGACGGACGTGCAGATCAAAGTCCTTTTGTGTCACTGACTTGACTGAATTGACTGGCAGGCTCCCAGGGGGGTATACTGCGAAGCAGGATTTTCGCTTAGCGGCTAAATTCAGGGAAAACTCCGGCTTTCCGGTCCTACGAAGCTGGTTCTCTTTTTAGCGGCTAGATCTCCATGGTAACTTATTTTAAGCAACACATAAGTTGAGGAAACACTCGAGTCAAATGTAATTAAAGTCAGAACGTGTTTTAGACGGGCAGTGATATCATAAACCTGTTAATGTACGCATTCAAACACGTGTTCTGTTCCAGCTGTGTTCACCTTGCAGGTGCAGCTCTGAGGCTCTGATCCTGATCAAGTGTTTAAGTCATGGATGTTTAAAGTTTAACTTCTTCATTTTTGACTAGTATTAAAGTGCACTTTTCATTCAGGAAGTATGACGCTGCGCTGTCAGTGCGCTTCTCCATGTTTGTGATTGGTCGAATGCTCCAGATACCACCCCTCTCATGTGAACACCTAACTAGATAGGACACGGCTGGCTGAGCGATCCACTTGATGACCCGCGTCGTAGGACCGCTCAGCGAGAGCGCGTATGTTCTGGATTAGGCCGACCGGCTAACTCAAACACATCCAGGTGAGGTTGAACCAGCTTCGCAGTGCAGGCCCCAGGTGTCTTCCCATTTTCTCCCACTGAAGAACACAATGAATAAAAACAACCATAAGATCATTGCATGTGCCACAAGATCATTTCATATGCATGGGTTATCATAAAACAACAAATTACTTAGGGTCAGTTTTGTAGAAGCCTGATAGTAAACTAGTTATGAAGTAATACATTTATTTATAACGCAGTCTAAAAAAAGCTAACCAAAGAGCTGTGTTCTCACCATGATGCGCAAGGCCGCCAGCAGACCAGTACCTCTTCTCTTCCCTACACACAGGCACACACACGCAGACAGGTGTTAGCCAGCGACCACGGGTAAATGCATTGCTGCTTCATGCTCTGTCAGTTTCAACATCTTACCTTCTCTACCCTTCTGTCTTTAACTCCATTGTAGTGGAATATCTGCTGCCTTGAGCATTTTCTGCAGCCTGAAATGGTGCAAATAAGAAGTTATTAACATCCTCCAGACCAATATTTGATTAATGACTTTCATATAGGAAGAGAACATTAGGTCATCTGCAATGTGGCCTATTTGTGTCCAACTTCCGTTTTCTTTTATTCCATGAAACATCTTATAAATAAAGGCAAGTCATTGAGCAAACCTTTATGGTTATTAAAAAGAGAGGGATTATGGAAACCTGGATCTGATATCTTGTCTGAAATGTGCGTAACTTGTGGTGTGCAAAAGGAGAATACAGCCATTTATTTGTTCAGTAGGATGTACCACAAAAACAAAACATACCCTTATTCCTCCTCTTCATCCCCTCACCTGTGGCACTGCTACACCCATTTGCTACAGAGGTAGCAACTCTTGGAGTGGAGGAGCGCTCTGTGGGCAAACCTGTGACAAATGTAAGAAAGTGAAATGTAAGTGACGGTAGAGACTGGGGCATAGATAGCATCACAACCTCTGTGGGCTATAGATGATTTTTTCCCTTTAAGTTCCTGATATACTGACTTCAAATATGTCAAAATGTATTATGTAACTTAAATAACTTTCATAATATTCTTTGTTAGCGTCCAGCTATGACTTCATCACAAATCACACCCTATTTATGGAAAGACGGTTTCCCTAATTGTGTTGTACTTCTGTTGTATATGTAAAATGACCTTGGGTTCCTTGAAAAGTGTTATTATTATAAACCATGACGCCAGAGGGCAAATAATACTCAACACTCATTATTTAAAATGTAATGAATCACACAAACAAAACACTAACCCTTCTTCCTCCTCCCTGGCCGATGGTGAAGGGAGTGAATGGGTGCTTGCAGCTGGGACAGGGATGAGTGTCAGGGTGTACATCTCCTCGGATAGGTTTCCTACATAGAAGTAGAAAGAGTAGAATGGATGCATGCCACCTTCTTCAATGTACAGAACCTCCTATTTCACTGGAACCCGCGATGAACTATGCTGTGCTACCTACCAGAGGACTCGGTGGGGTGTCTGCCGTGGCAATGTGAACTTCTGAAAAAGAAAAGGTTACAATTTGTAAAACATACAAGTTACTGTTAAAAGTGACAATGACTTTGAAGCTTACAAAAAGAACACAAGTTTATATTGCATCAAGTACAACCACTCAATGCACATTGGTCTCTCACCCCACCAATAGGAATGTCCTCATAAGTGCTAATCAAAGTAATGACATTAAGTTCTTAGGCGTTATTTGTCTCATTAGGCAGTTCAACACATGTCATTTTGAATGGTCAGCTCCTGGCTGTTTATAAAATCCTCATATAACGAATATAGTCAGAAAAAAATAAAAAAGAGTGGTACAATAGACTTCTGCAATTACTTGATGTGGCTGGCGAGTTTTCCGCAGGAGGCTGTGGGGTTTCGGAGGCTGCTGCAGGCTCTGTATGACTCCAACCTAGATTAAAGAAAATAAGCTTTGGATAGCATCAACATCATCATGTCCTTCACTAGTTCTCCCATTTGTATGCTTGATCTAAGGAAGAGGTGTAAGTTCATTGCTGTCAATTACCCCTATGGGCTCCTCCTAAACTTTATTAAGAAAACGAAATCTAAGTGTCTAATTTCATTTCCAATGACATTATTGGTTAATTCTACAAAAATGTAAGTTACAGTACTACCTACTTAATTTCTTTATTCACTTTAACAGACAACAATACCTTTCGCAACAAATTCAAATAAGACCTCCATCTTTCGGAGGCAGGTGGAGGCATCGGTGCTGACATTGCACCTTGGCATCATAATTTCGCAGGTCCATTCCTTCTTGATTCCAGGCCGGGCTAGGAACAAGACGCCTCTGGCTCCAAGGGCCTGACATTTTTCCAGCTTCCAACAAACCAAAATATACATTATTTCAGAACAATTATGCCCTGGTTATTTACAAAGGCAAAACCAGTTGTTAAACATAAATCACATATACTGCTTGCACAAATATTCAACCCCTATGCAATAACAAAGACATTTCTTTTATGCATGCATTAACAGCCTTAAGATTGTTGCGATCAGCAAGTAGAATCTTTGAACATTATTCTGCATTGCATTTCTCTTGGCGGAATGTACACTGTGTATCATCTAGGTTTGTGGAGCAGCACTGTGGTTTATGAACAGTGCCATAGATTCTACGTGGGATTAAGTTTAGAGCCATTCTACAACATAAACGTCGCAATTTTTGTATCACCTGCAGTATTTTATTTTAGTCTTGTGCTTGGGGTAATTGTACTACGAGAAGGTGAGTATTCACTTGGATGCCTTACAAGTATACTAGATGTTCTGCATTTGCGCAGAGGCTCAATCACAATGTTGAGATAATATCTCTATCTCTAAAGTACACTGTGGAGTATTTATAGGGGTTCTATAAGATATAATTGATTATGGTATTCATAATTAGGTTTCCATTAATGTGTATAATCACCTCTAACTATTTTTTAGAATTAGAATAAGCCCTTCATATATACATAGCGAGCCGGTCTATTTCACTCTCTTCTATTTGCCATGTTACGACAGTACTTCAATCGGAAGAAAAAAAACACTGGCTCTAGAGAAGGCCTTTCATGTTGTTATGGCAATGGATGGCCACTGTAGGTTTTTGTACATGCTTATAAAGGGAGAGGTCCTCAGTTGGTTGCAATTTCGAAACCTCACTATTACACAGCGTACCTTTCAATTACATTGAATCAAATTCAGCGATGATTCTCCAAAATTAAATAAACATAACTTATCCCTGTGTCTACAGTAGTTGTATTGACAGGGAGCAGACACACTGATGAAAATGTCTACTTCGAATGTAAGTTGAATTGGATAAATGATTAAATAGTGCAAATGTATTTAGCTGTGTTCTGTCAGTGCTTTAAAACTTGAATGCACATATAGTCAACGTTCTTTTGGGGCACACAGTTCATGCAGGTCATGACATTTGCATAATGTGCACCTGCTCAAAGCCCGTTTCTACCTAGGGCTTTGAGCAGCAGATTTGTATTACGTAATTATGATCAGATATGGTCAGATATTACATTTCTGTATCAAATGTAAATATGTTTTCAAAATCCAGAATGAACAAGTACAGGGCTGTTATTAATTATGCCAACAACAAAAAAAAGTCCATCACATACCACCAATGCAGCTTGATCCCTCAGGTGGGATGAAGTTTCTTTTCTTTTTTGGGCCTGGACCCAGGTGTCTGCCTTTGTATCAAACCTCTCCATCTTTTTGTTAAGGCGCAGTTTGCGGGGCTGCACCGCCTTGCAGAACTTGCAAGCTGCTGCATGCCACATTGAGTGACATGCAGCAGCTTGAACATTGCCTCGAAGTCGAACCTGGTCCTGGCATTCTTTTGGAGATAAAGACAAATAAAAGACAAGGTCATTTAAAACTGGGTTTCAAATTCAGAATGCAATCAAATACAAATATTGACTAATTTTCCTTTGTCTAGTCCGTGACTGTAAGTCCCTCCCCAAGCTACAACAAAAACTGCATCCTGTTTAGAATAGAATAAAAACACTTGCATTTTTATTTAATTTGAGTAAATTAATTTAGTATCAATGCAATAATGGCCCCTTACTTAGTTTTAGTACAATTTCAAAGCAAAGCTAAAATTCAGCGGTAAAATATTATGTAACATAACATAAATATATGACACTGTTAGTCGATTGTAATGCTATATATAAATCGTGAAAAGTGTAAGTTCTTACCTGTGGGCACACTACCTGTGTGTGTGTGTGTGTGTGTGTGTGTGTGTGTGTGTGTGTGTGTGTGTGTGTGTGTGTGTGTGTGTGTGTGTGTGTGTGTGTGTGTGTGTGTGTGTGTGTGTGTGTGTGTGTGTGTGTGTGTGTGTGTGTGTGTGTGTGTGTGTGTGTGTGTGTGTGTGTGTGTGTGTGTGCATATAAATACAAAAGAGAAAGTGGTAAAGAGACAGAGATGAAGATGGTAAAAATTGGGAGAAGACAGGAAGAAATGTAGGGAATATAGCTATGAGGAGGGAGAAGAGAAGAAATTGAAAAAGGCTCTTAAAAGTGCTGTTTGATATTTCTTTGGTAGGCTATCTGTTGAAGGAAAAAAATACAGTGAACACTTTAGAATGCATGACAATTTACAATCTCACATATCATCAACAAGCTTTAACATTGGGGGTAATTTACGAGTTAAAGCACTAATCAATCAGGGGCGGACTGGAACAAGGACTGCTCTGAACGTTTTGTCCTAAATAGGACCACAACAATCAGCGTGCAGTAACAGTCTGAAGATGGTTGTCATGACATTTCTTCACAATACTATTAGTTGCCACTGTATGCAAGTATGACAGCCACAAAGGCATTTTTCCAAGATTTGTATACAGTGCCAAAAGTATTTAACTCAACATTTTCTTACATTCACTTTTTTTTCCAACACAGCATTTACATTGTTAGCAGTTATGTTTTTGTGTACTTCTAAAAGGTAATTATTCTAAAGGTTCTTATTATACATCCATGGTCTGTAGTTAGTTTATAGCATAACGTTAGCATTTTGCTTCTGGCCATTAGATTTATGATTCGAAAAGTATAAAAGTAGGGTAGATATGTGGAGATTATCCGGCTGAACAAAACGTGCATTTATAAAGCAGGTTCGTTTTCCACAGATCTTATTTCGAGCTATTTTCCAAAATGCTATGGAGAAATCCCATTGACTCTGAGACGAGGGAACTAATAGTTGTAAAATGCGAACTCACTTCCGGGTTATAGGACTCATCACTGCACTATATCTCCGGTCAAGTAAAGCTAATATGTGTTTAGCTAGCTCGTGCTTTAAAAAGATATGTAACTACAACTGATTTACTTGCAATAAACATTACAAATATTGGAGGCATGCGGTGCAGCACATTACCTGCTTGGCGAAGTCAGACAGAGAGGAGGTTGTAGACGATGTCCGGTGCGTTCATGGTCACCGGACAGTAATCGGTAGCATGGTGTTCACTTACTACGCGACCGCACAACGTAACGTACAGTAAATCCACAACCACATAAATGGATTAACATCGATTTAGCTGGAGTAACACAAATAAATAAATAAATGAATGAATCTACTGGTTTCATAATTTGAACCAAAAGTGGTGCATTTTGCACTATTTTTTATTTATCTTTATGTATTTTTCTTATTATGTCCTATTTATATTATGTTGCACTGTTGGAGGAGCTCGGGATCTAAGATTTGAAATGCCAAAATTACACTGTAGCTAGCATCTGATAACAAAAACCCTTGACCCTTGGTGGTGTTTATATTTCACGGACTTCAGTTGCTGAGAGATCACACAACGTCACGTCCGTTATTTCCACAACAACACACATGGATTAACATCGTAGCCTTTGTTTCTGCTGAAAGAGGTCTCGACCAGCTAGAGCCACAAGAAAATCGGCGAAATCGAGTGTGAGGATTACAAAATAAATTAAAAACATCTAATTTTGACAATAAAAACCGACCAATAGGCGCGGTAGACCATTTGCTTGGCACTTCCGGGTATTTCTCCACTGGTTAACATGGGTTAACAATACCGTGTAGCTGTCACGCCTTTCACGTTTTGAAAACAGGAAACCGTGACATCTTCACGTCTCCCAGCAATGGTAAAGCGTCACATGTTCACGTCTCACCGTGATACCGGATGTTGAAGGACATCTCATTTCTCTAAATGCACTTCGAGGACCGAGGATCGAGCGTCGAGGAGGCTCTCTGGAGGAGCTATAACCGAGGATACACTGATGGGTCCTCCACGGCTGCTTCGTGGAGGCATTTCCGGCAACAGAGATGTTTCAAAGAATCGTGACACACGGCCGGACTTATCTCAGCCACAGCTCTGCATGCATCCCCTGGATATTATTTTATTAACTGCTTTCATCGCGACACAATGTTTATCAATCAATCAATCAATGTTTATTTATAGCCCAATATCACAAATGTTACATTTGTCTCAGTGGTCTTCACAGTTTATACAGAATATCAGTATGACAATACGACATCCTCTGTCCTTAGACCCTCTGTCCTCAGACCCTCTGTCCTTAGACCCTCACATCGTACAAGGAAAAACTTCCAAAGAAAACCCAGTTTAAAGGGAAAAATGGGAGAAACCTCAGGGAGAGCAACAGAGGAGGGATCCCTCTCCCAGGACGGACAGGCGTGCAATAGATGCCGTGTGTAAATTGAAAAGATAATACATTTGCAACATAGGTAGTCCAAATGTTTGGAAATGCATGTGTGTATAATAGGAAGATGAATCCACGAGGATATCCATCCAGGACCTATGATCCAGGACCACAGCCACGACTCAAGATCCAGCGCTCGCGATCCAGGACACAGGACCGCAGGATCATCCATGACTCCGGATCCCAGCGTATATAGACACCAAAAAGAAAGACATGTGGGGAAGCTGGGTTAATCGGAACATGAGAGGACACAGGTACAGACAGAGAGAAGGAAGAAGTAAGATGTCCCCCGACAAACTAAGCCTATATCAGCAAAACTAGGGGCTGAATCTAATCAGCCCTAACTATAAGCTTTATCAAAAAGGAAGGTCTTAAGCGCACTCTTAAAAACGGATAGGGTGTCTGCCGCCCGAACACAAACTGGAAGCTGATTCCACAAATGTGGAGCTTGATAAGAAAAGGCTCTGGCTCCCATTGTACTTTTAGAGACTCTAGGAACAACCAACAACCCTGCATTCTTGGAACGCAATGCCCGAGTAGGACAGTAGGGTGTAATGAGTTATTTAAGGTAAGATGGCGCCTGCCCATTAAGGGCTTTGTAGGCGAGAAGAAGAATTTTAAATTCTATCCTGTGTTCTATAGGGAGCCAGTGTAAGGCAGCCAGAACAGGAGTAATGTGGTCCCTTCTCCTAACTCTGGTTAGTACACGAGCCGCAGCATTTTGAATCAGCTGAAGCGACTTGACTGACTTCTTGGTACTCCCTGATAATAAAGAGTTACAATAATCCAGCCTAATTAGCCATTAGCCATAATGTTTACAGTGAGAACAGCTGTGAGGTCCGTGCAGAAAGCAGAGCAGTGTGTAAAATATATATCACTCAGTATAACAGGCCTACTCTCTTTATTTGCTTTAGTTTAGTAGATATCTACAAACAAAGAGTCGATATTTTTCTAAAACCATTTAGTGCTTCACAATAAAATACACCACGGCTGTAGCCTGTTTTAGGAGCTGTATGTGCGTGTGTGTGGTACAGTGTGTAGGTGTGTGTGGTACAGTGTGTGCAGATGCAGCGGACAGACAGGTCTCAGTTGGTTTGGTGTCCTCTGCTTACTTGTAATTCTTGTAAATAAAACTTTTGGCCCGTAATTTATTTTCCACATTGTAGCGACCAGAGAGGGGGGGGGGGATATATCCAGTCTCTGATAGTGTTACGTTATTATGAGAGTGCTCTGTTTGATTCTGAAATCGTATATATTTATATAAATATATACATATATATATATATATATATGCGTGTGTGTCCGCATCTGTAGCCTATTATTGTCTCATGACACCGCCCTGTGAATGAATCAAAGTAAATATAGAAGTGGTCATGAACACATCTGTCCCTCACACAGAGGCTGCTGCCTCCTGTCATCATTAATGGACGTCTCTTTAAAATGACCGCTCAGAGGAGAGGAGTTCTCATTTCTCTAACCGCCTGCTGCTTCCCCTCCTCTCTCCTCGGTTCCCCTCCTCGGCTCCTCCACTCGCATCTCCTGTGGGCGGGACTAAGTATCGAGGATAGGAGTCGAGGAGGGGAGTTAGAGAAATGAGAAAGGGCCCCGGTCCCGACCAGGTTAGCCGCTAAGCATAAGTTACCATGGAGATCTAGCCTGCTAAGCGAAAATCCTGCTTCGTAGTATACCCCCCTGATCTCTTGTTGTTGTTGTTGTTGTTGTTGTTGTTGTTGTTGTTTACTTACTGTGTTTATATTGTTAACAACATGGTTATCTGCTCTCTTGCTGTGTAATACCTGCCCACACTGCGGGACAAATACAGCAACCCTGATTCATATTAGAAATGAAAACATCCCATAATATGCTCCTCTCTGTTCTGTATCACCTCTATAGTGGGCCTTTCTTTTTTCTCTCATTTCCCCTCCTCGCCTCCTCGGTCCTCCGGTAGCGACCCGGCAATGCACACCACCAGTTATTATGCTCCAAATATCTGGAACAAACTCCCAGAAACCTGCAGGTCCGCTGCAACTCTGACTACTTTTAAATCCAGCAGGAAGACTTTTCTTTTTGTCACTGCTTTTAATTGAAACTGAGCCGTTGTGTTCATCAGTAAAGTGGAACTCCTGTGTGAACTATTCATATCTGCACTGTAACTTTTTATTCATGTGATTTTTATTCATGTCCTTTTTATTCATGTATTCTTTCTTTTACTGTTTCTTTTATTATCTTTTTTTTAATGACTGTTTTTAAATGCCTTTGTCTGGATGTCTTTCATTTTTGTAAAGCACCTTGAATTGCCTTGTGTTGAAAGGTGCTATATAAATAAACTTGCCTTGTCACAGGTTGGGAACCGCTGCTCTCCACTTTGTTTAAACCTGCTTTACGTCTCGTACACACGGTTCGGTTTAGACACGCTTCCATTGACTCTCTGGTGGTGTGACGTCACTCTCTGGTGCGGTGACGACATTAACCAGTTCAAGAGGAAATACAGAGAAATTATTTTCTCGAGGTACAGGGATAGGGAAGGTGTTTGACTATATGTTTATGTGTGAGTATGTAGGTGTGCATATTTATGTGTACACATATATATGTGTGTGTATGTGCGTGTATGTGTATATGT
Source organism: Pseudochaenichthys georgianus (assembly GCF_902827115.2). Classification (NCBI taxonomy): domain Eukaryota; kingdom Metazoa; phylum Chordata; class Actinopteri; order Perciformes; family Channichthyidae; genus Pseudochaenichthys; species Pseudochaenichthys georgianus. The sequence goes on from NW_027263288.1 coordinate 19,084, forward strand.
ATATGTATATATATGTATATATCAATCAACAAATAAAGCAGATCAATAATGATAACGACAAGAATAATAATGATAATTATTGCAGATCATAGATTATAAATAAATCATTTAGGGACAAGGGGGTGAGATTAAATAAGTTATACTTCTTCTCACTCCTTTTCGAACACGAGACATGGCACTGTTTATGTTGCAAATGCTGTTGTTGTAAATGTAATTGTTTGTTTTGTTTTAATTTCTCTTGCATGACTATGCACTACAACATTTGTTCTGTTTTGTAAATTATTTATTTTAATTGTTCGAAATAAATCAATAAATAAATTATAATACTTGAGTTAGCTGTCGGGGATACTAGGATCAGGGAATGTGTAGCACCTCATTGATGACATCAGGGAGGTGATATATCTGTATATAGCACCTCCCTGATGACACTGATCTTACTTTAGACTGGAGGAGGCACACTGATATGCATGACTCCAAGTTCTCTGATCTGTTTTTCAGGGCAGCCTTCCAAGGAGCCCGGCCATCCAGATTACATCCCGACCAAATTTGCTACGCCTGGGAAAGTACCAACAGCTGACGAGTGCCAGAAACTGAGAAGGTTTGTGAAAATTCATGAATATACTGATGATATGCCTGGCCTAAATCGAACACTGTAATACTGTTGTGATGGATGGGAAGTACAATTTTACAATAACATACCAGCTGTGGGTAGGTGTTTGTCACGATCTGTCTTTATGGTGTCTTGTCTATATCTGTTTTTGGTTTTCTGTCTGCGTTGTGTTTTGTCTTGTTTAGATCTGTCTGTGGTTCCCTGTCGTTAGTTTCCCTGGTGTGTCTGATTACCCGATTGTGTTCACCTGTGGCCCCTGTGTTTTCTCCTCCCTCCTCACCTGTGTCTTGTTTGTGTGATTAGTCTTGTGTGTATTTAAGTTCTGGTTTTCCTGTCTGTCTTTGTCGGTTCGTCTTGTGTCAGGACTAGTTCGGCGGTGAGTGTTCTGGTTTGTCTCTGTTTATCACCTAGCCTTAAAATAAAGGAATGTTCACTTTATTCTGCATTCGGGTCCTGCCTGCTTCACACACCGTAACAGTGTTAGTTATCACCCCTGGTAGGGCTGTGCAATTAATCGTATTTTAATATAAATGATATATATAATTAACAAAGCACTTAGATACTAATAAAGGGCTGGCTTATCTATAGCCAGTTGAGTAGCACTTGAAATGTTTGGCTCTATGAAACCTGATGTACTTTATTATTCTGTTTTCAAGTTTGTATTTTGTTGGTCGAACGCACTTATTGTAAGTCGCTTTGGATAAAAGCGTCAGCTAAATGCAATGTAATGTAATATAAATATAAATGTATCTTAATTTATGTTTGTATTGGTTTTTCAGTTGAATTATACGTTCAGGGTAAACAACAGTAAAAAGATACTGTTCAAATTATTATTTGTATTTGTTTTAAAGTTCAATAAATGGATTTTTTCAAGTCAATGAATAATCGTATTTAATAATCGTGACATCAATTATTGACCCAAATAATCGTGATTATGATTCGCCATAATCGCACAGCCCTAACTAGCGGTGTAACGATACCAAAAAACTCATGGTAAGATAATATCGCGATAACAAACACGGTACGGTATTTATCGCGATATTGAATAATAAAGGGGGAAAAAATGCTTACTTGGAAAATGTGTCTTTATTACATAATAAATCTGATTTGTACAGCATGTTAGTAGGATAGCAGTATTTTAAAAGTGTCAAAAACAAAGTGACAGTAACAGACTGGAACAAGAAAACCAGTGTTTTTGTACCTATAGTACTACCAAACAAAGTAGGCATTTTCTTTGTGCCACTGCATCTCACAAATAAACAAGGACCTTTAATAATCAGACCCTGCAATAAAATAAATCAAGTTGCACTTTAGTTTTTCAAGTAACTCAAACTCACTAAGTCACTCACTAGGCATCATCAGTTTTTAGGAATATGAGAATGTCCACATTTCCAGGTATTTATAAGCTGGGATGTTTGGGCATTTACAAAATCCCCTGCTCTGGAAAGAACTCTCTCGCTCGGTACTGATGTTGCTGGGACAGCAGTGGTCGCGTTAACCGAATATTTTATTGAACAATGACGGAAAAATCTGAAAGCAGTCTGTCATTTTGTCAGATTAGAACAAACTCGGAACAGCGCCAACGTTTCCCCGCAGCGAGGCTCTGGTGTTATGCCGTGGTATGCATGCCCTCCAAAAGGAAACGATATAGTTTCCAAACCGTACTTTGTGTACAGATCAATACATGTCTGGGAGGTTTTGCTTTACGCTGTGCGCGCTCCCGCGAGGTGCATGCACACACGGCATAACACCCCCCCCCCCCACGTTGACAGTTCACGAGCGTGCTCTCTCTCTCTGTTCAGACCCGACGGGTAATAAGGGATTATGACGGATATTTTACGATCCTGTCTGTCAAAATGACGGACAGCGAAAAAGTCTAACGCCACCTCAGTAGGACGGAGAGATATGCTTTGGCCATGGGTGACAGCAGTGGGTCAAACTGTGCATTGTCTCTCCACCACTTCAAACACAACACAGTGTTTGCCAAGAAGGTGAGGCTTATTGACAGAGATATAAATATACTGTTGGTACTTGTCAATGTCTCTAGGTGTGTACATGTAGCCCTGTAAATACCATGTCCTTTTGTGTTCTGTTTTATGTTCATGTTGTAACCTACTTGCTGCCATGTTGGACAGGTCTCTCTTGAGAAAGAGATCGATGATCTCAATGGGACCGTCTGGTTCAATAAACGTTTAAACAAAAAAAAAAGTGTTTAAAAAAAATAATATTTATAAATAAAAAAATCGCGGTAGATTCTTTCAGTCTCACGACGGTATTGGGACATTTATTTACCGCGATATTCGGTATATCGTTACATCCCTAGCCCTAACCCCTGGTATATGTAATGTTTGTGTGTATTAGGTTCTGGAATGCTATGTCTCGTCATGGCAAGAAGATGCTTGGCAAAGAAAATGGGCCCTCAACAAAGAAGTGCAGAGTGGCCTCCGAACCTCCACAGCATCAACCTACTCCTGATTCACCTCCACCGTCGACCAGTTCAGTGTCTCCACCTTCCGTGTCTCAACAGATGCTCTTTGATGAGATCTCTGCACTCAGGGCGGAAAGAGATGCTGCTCTTGCTGAGAGGGACCATGCTAGGGCCACCCTCAACTCTGTCCGGCTGTCTTCGAACACTGTTGCTGACAACAATGAGAAGTGTCAGTATTACTAACTTGGCCCATTTTTCTATCCACTTTTCAACTCTTGCTAGTTTTGATGACATGCAAAGCTACCCCATCCATCCCCTACATTGATCAGTTTTTTTACATGATAGTTAAGTTGAAACATGGCATGAAGTTTGAGTATTTGGCAGACCAGGTAGGCATCCCTCAGAGCACGCTCATAGATCATTTTTGGAAGTGGATGGATGTAGCCTTTGTGAAACTGAAGCGTGTTGTTAGTTGGCCAGAGAGGGAGCGCATCTTTTCTAATATGCCACCTGCATTCAAGGCTCTGTACCTAGACTGACTTGTATCATAGATTGTTTTGAAGTGTTCATTGAATCCAGAGGCGCGGGAAGGTATTTTGAGTGGGGGTGCTGAGGTGCTGGACTCCAGTGAACACTATTACGGGCACTATAGAGCACGCACAAAAGCACTCCCCACACGCAAACACACAGTACACTTGCGACTGTTACAATGAAGGCTCGATAATCAGCTCACGACATATAGGCAGGGGTAAAGTGCTATTTTTTACGAGTGGGGAACGGACCTCACCTCCTCTAGGGGGGACCTCACCTCCTCTAGGGGGGGTCCGGGGGGAGGCTCCCCGGGAAGATTTTTTTTAAGATATTGAAGTTAAAAGCATCAATCTGGTGCACTTTGAGAGCAACATGAGAGATCTATACCTCTCTCAACACCCAGATGAAACACAACTGTCAGCAGATGTTCTTTTTCTTTATGGATATTTTACAAATCACTCCCCTTTCAAACTGTATTCTTGTTTTGCTGCCATATAGTATTTCATACCTGTTTTTCCTTTATTCTCTTATTTTTTTTATAACTATAATGATCATATGAAGGTGTGCCGCGGAAATAATCTTTTGAATAATTTGTGACCAAACCGTTTGAGACCCACTGAGATAACTTAGACTAAAGTGAACTATCTAAACACTCAGAGAGTCCTTTAGCTCACCTGAGCCTCTCAGTCTGAGAGGAGAGCTCTCCTCCAGCTTGTTGTGGAACCAACAGCTCCGTATGTCCCAACCAGATTCCAGCAGCTTGTAGGAATCTAGTGCTTTATAGTTCTTCATAGCTTCTCTAGTGTGGACACCTTGTTGAAACGCAAAGGTAAAACATACACTGTCACCTTATAATTAAACATCAAACATAGTAGGATATACTACCTTTTGATTTCACAGCTGGTAAGCATCAATGTAACACAGTGACAATAGCTACAATACTGGTGGTACCAAATTATATCAATGGCCAATGATGAGGTTATGTTTACAGTCCAGGGCCTGTATTACAGGCCCTGGACTAGTCAGAATCAGAATACCTTTATTAGTCCCACAGAGGGGACATTTGCATCGTTACAGCAGGAAAGAGCCACAGACCGCTTAATGTTACCTATGTTAAGAAAAAAAGTTATGATATAATGAAATTAGGGCTGTCAAACGATTACAATTTTTAATCAGATGAATCACCATTCGAACTATGTCCAAAATATGCCACTTCTTTATGTATATTGTTGGGAATGGAAAGATAAATGAAAGAAGGCGGATATATCCATTTAACACACAGTATCTATGTTTATTATAACATTTTTCTGCGTGTCAAAATGAAAGACAACCCACACACCTATCAATCATCAAACCGTGGGGTCTTAATTCATTACGTGTTGATTTCTATCAATGGGGAGTACTTCAGGAAAGTCGATAGGGGGGGGGGGGCTAGTGGAGTACTTCGTGACCACAGTGTGAACGTTGTGATCAGCTGTTTTAGCGCAGTTCTCCAGTGAAGGGGGGGGTCTCCCTCCGCAGCCGGTTGGCGTAGTTTTGGCTCAGTTCCGTTGTACAGACCGACGTTAACAGCAGCCTGTCTGTGCACACGGAGACCGACTCTGTCGTCCGGTGATCTAACCGCCTTCTGGAAAAGCTTCACAAGTACGTCGGTACGCAAATGCGCTTTGTGACACAAGTGACGGTACGCATTTCAGATTACGCACATAACCTGCGTACCAGTTATGTGCACCCCTGTACTACAGCAAAAGCCATTTCTTGGTATGGGTGTAGCCTATCCCAGCCATACCCTGGCGCTGCCACTGGTGGCACGTATGGGGCGGGCCATTCTGCACATGCGTTAAATGCGTTAAATATTTTAACGCAATTAATTCAAAAAGTTAACGCGATAATTTTGACAGCACTAAATAAAATATAATAAAAAACGTGAAAAGTAAGAAAAAAAAATACTTTCCAAAATAAAAATCCTGTAACAGTCTTGGTGTTGCTAAGCTTCCTGTACTGAATATCATAGTCTTTTGCCTTAATCAATATCTAGTCAACTCTAAAATACCACATATATGCAATGGCATGATAATATTATTGTGACAAGTGGGGTATTCACCTGGTGTTTCCAGAAGATAGACGTAGATGCTGCCAAAATCGACCAAAGGCCACTTTCGAGGGTCGTTTTTCCATACATCTGCAGGCAGTCTGTAAGGGCAATCCGACAACCCACACAGCTCTAGTTTACGCTGGTAACGACCTAGAGCACACCCTCAAGTCCAGAGATGTAATCCGAAGACATGCAGCGATTTCTTCAGTCGTTAATTCAGAAAAAAAAACGAGTGCGCTCTGCCTGGCTACGTTAGCTAGCTGTTTATATTTGCACCTCCAGGATATTTGCACCTCCAGGAAAATGGCGTATTTTGCGCGTTGCATTGTGGGTGGATCGTGACGTCACTGTGTGAAAGAATGGGGAGCATGTTAGCTTAGCTTGGTAGCTTCAGCTAGCTTTGGATCTTCCAGCTCGGAGGCAGCAGGTCCCGCCTCGGCTCCGCCTCTTTGCCCTTATTTGGAGCAGGCGGGAGTTGAACTCTGACGTCACTGTCGAGCCGTTAGTGGCCGACTCCGCCTACTAAGGGCTTCTCGTCCATTTATATATACAGTCTATGGGTTCAACGCGTCATAGAGCGGTCAAGTAATTTCATTGGACAAGAGGCATACCATGAGAGCTGGTCACAGGGATGCGTTCATATTTAGTCAGTAATTTGAGGAACTGGCGAAATGGCGAACGCAGATAAAGTTGAGCTCGGAAATCCTCCAGCATCATTGAAGTCTCCGGTTTGGGAACATTTTGGTTTCAAGTTACCTACAAGGATGACGGACAAAAAAAAGACAGGTGGACCGAACCAAATCTGATTGTCGGCATTGTTCAACTAACATTGGTTATGCGGCTGGCAATACATCGAACTTTCACTCATTTGAAAAGGCATCACCCGAACGTGAATATCACCGGTACCAAAAGAAGAGACTGAAGTGCAAACCCAACTCCCACTAGCATTTAGCCTCCACCACTCACAGAGAGTTCAGACCGAACCAAAGCTATTACAAACGCCAAGTATCCTTATGTTGCCATGTTAGCAAAGCGCTACCTCTGTCCCTAGCGAGAGGGTGTTCTCCACAGCAGGAGACATTGTTAGTGCCAGCAGATCTGCTCTTTCAGCAAGCAATGTGGACAAGTTCATCTTTCTTTAAAACAACATGAAAATACAATGACAAGCAAGTCCTAATGTCAAACTGGCTGCTTAGGTGCAGTACAGTTCAAATACAGATTATTTCAGTTCATCGAAATGCTGAACCTTAATGTTTATTTTATTAAACTTTGTATTTATTTGAGTGAATATTCATGCAGAAACCACCCGCTCACCTTCTCTGCGTCTCACAAAGTCACGGAGGTTGGAACCAGAAATCTCTCATTTGGACCCATCATTTGGACCCATCAGACCAAATTCCAGATTCAGGGGTGCACATAACATCAGCTGATTTTGCGCAGTGCTCCAGTGTGTGTGCGCGGGGCACAGAGGGTGCTCAGGGGAGTCTCCCTCTGCAGCCAGTTGGCGGAGTTTTGGCCCAATTCTGTTGTTCATACCGACGTTAACCCTGTCTGTGCACACGGCACCAACTCTGTCGTCCGGTGATCTAAGCCTCTGCCTCCTGTAAGCTTCACAGGTCCGTCGGTTATGTCCTGCGCGGCTCGGCCGGCTCCAGTTCTGTCTGTCACAGAAAGTCCCAAGAGTTTTTGCAGGGAGCGAAACGGCAACGTAGCTGCTTAATGTCTTTGGGGTTTTTGACATGTCTCGTAGTTTACTCCATTGAGTGTTGACAAGAAACACGTGTAGACGAAATATGTGTTTTTGTTTTGAGGTACGCAAAGGCGCATAGTGACACAAGCGACGTGTGACGCAATTCAGATTTTTGCCGCGCATGCGTACCTACGTACCAGTTACGTGCACCCCTGTACATATTTGCACTGGTCTAATGTCCAGTCCTTGTGTTTCTGGGCCCAAACTATTCTCTTCTCCTTGTTGTCCATCCTCAGTAGTGGATCTTTGCAGCGATTGGACCATGAAGGCCTGATTCACGCGGTCTCCTCTGAACAGTGCATGTTGAGATTGTCTGCTCCTTGAGCTAGGTCATTTGGAGAAACCAGCTCGAGTGCGCTGGAATTTGAAAATACACAACCGGAACAAATCTGCCTCTTCCTTACAGAGCCCCTCCCCCAACACACGAACGTGCACATGACCAATGAGGGCACGAGATAAGTTTGTGCACAGATGGAAAAGTGACAGGCAGGTAGGCCAACCTAAAATGATTGGTCGTGCTTTTTACAGTACTACGGCTTCCACAGATGACATTTTTTTTTAATGGATTTGTTGTCAAAGCACTTCAGATATTCATTGATATCGGGATGTTAAGAACATTCCATGGAATATAACAAGTATATCTCGAGCCAGTTTCTCAAACTTACCTACCCCACCTTTAAAGGAATGGTCCACTCATTAGATAATTAATCAAAACTTCAGTATTTAGTGAAACATTATGTTTAAACCATACCCTGAAGAAATCAGTGATATTCCCCCGGTAAATAACGATTTTATAGCTCTTTTTTATCAAAACCTTTATATTCCGTCTGGCCGCTGCCATTTTCAGTAGTCACGTGATGGTCGTGACGTTATCCATGCGTTCACTTTGTCAACACACGGAAACATGGCTGAATATTTGAGTTCGGACTCGTCAGCAGAGGAAGAAGTTTTGATGTTTTATCAGTATGACAATACGACACCCTCTGTCCGTAGACCCTCACATCGTACAAGGAAAAACTTCCGAAGAAAACCCACAGTTTAAAGGGAACATGGGAGAAACCTCAGGGAGAGCAACAGAGGAGGGATCCCTCTCCCAGGACGGACAGACGTGCAATAGATGCCGTGTGTAAATTGAAAAGATAATACATTTGCAACATAGGTAGTCCAAATGTTTGGAAATGCATGTGTGTATAATAGGAAGATGATATAAGATACTATATGTATGCATGTAGTACCACCCTTGCTAGCGATTCCCTCTCTAGTTTAGCATACTCAGCTTCGTTGTCCCTGGCCATAGAATCACGATTTTATGGTGCCGGAAAAAACTGGGGGGAAATACACACTAGCCGGTACTACGCTATATGGAAAGGCCACCAACAACTGTCCTGGCCTGGACGCTAAAGGACGTTAAAACGGGGCTAGCCGCTGCAATGGAAATGCGCTATAACATACCTTATTCTTACTCCGAGCACTACTTCTGCTCCTCCGTCGCTTCACACTTGCGGAGGGCGATTTCTCAACTGGCCGAACTGGTGTCCTGGTCGGTGATGACACCAGAAAGACCGATGGTACTGCATCTCCATTAAGTAATGGTTGTTCCATAAATCCCATGTTATGTGTTCTCATACTCTCAGAGTAGTCGTCCGGAAATTTGAAATGTTCGCTGCATACATGAGCCTGTGAATCTTTCGGTTCGGGCCGGCCACATTTCGCTAGCCACTGCCTCCGAATGTACTTCTTACACTTACCTTTTGGCAACAGATGGAACTAAGCATTCCGTGGATTGTTCGTATCAGAATTGTGGCAATATTTCGCGATACAGTGAGGCATATTTGAAGAGAGAAACTACAGTAAATAACATGGAGATCAACGTGTCTTCGAAAACCAAACGCATGGTTTACGTCACGTCCGGGAAATGGCGGCGCCCACAGTGTTGATGTTATTTCGGTATATAATCAGTTTAAAATCACTGATAATGTCATCGGATTAAAAAAAAAAAAAAAGACTGGCAGAGACTGGTCTGTTTTATCGAATGATAATTATTTAAAAATGAGTGTCATGAGCATACCATTCCTTTAACTAGATAATTCCATATGTGTTCTTTCATAGTTTTGATGTATTCAGTATTAATCTACAAAGTAGAAAGAAATTAAAATAAACCAAAAACATTGAATGAGAAGGTGTCCAAACTTTTGACTGGTACTGTATATAAAAAAACACACATTTTAATATTTAGCAGGTTCCCTCATCTATAATCATTTATACAAGCGCAACTTTGAACATGTACAGCAGTAAAATGCAACATACGGAATTATAAAGAAACCTCAAATCGAACACTGACAGGGAACATTTTACTGCACCGCCATTACTTTTACATAAGAAGGTGCCGTACAATGTTCTGATGATACTTGCATACTTTTACTTAAATGAGGTTTGAATGCAGGATTTTAATTTGTAACAGAGTATTGTAATTCTATACTGTAGGCGTAGTGTATCTGTGAACGATCCCAAATACAATTCCTTGTTTACATTGCAGCTACACCAGAAGAAAAAAACCTTTTTCATTTTTAACTGGAAGTGGAAAGGGGCTGGGCTACATGAGGTGACTTGAGCCAACAGAAATACACAATAGATGGGACTAAGAAAGATAATGTGAACATATAAAAACAAAGGCATTAATTAGGGCTGCAAAATGTCTCCCATTGTAATGGTGATGAGATTTTTAAATGCTAGCAATTTGTTCTGACTGTGTGTTTCCTGCAGATGTCCAGCAGCTGGTGGTGGTTAAAGAAGAGCTTCTCCCTGACCAGCAGGAGTGGAGCTCCAGTCTGGACCAGGAGGACCCAGAGCCCCCCCCACACATTAAGCAGGAACAGGAGGAACTCAGGATCAGTCCGGAGGGAGAGCAGCTTCAAGGGCTGGAGGAGGCTGATATCATTGAGTTCATCTTTACTCCTGACCCTGTGAAGAGTGAAGATGATGAAGAGAAACCTCTGTCCTCTCAGCCTCATCAAAGACAAACTGAACACCTGGAAACGGAAGCTGATGGAGATGACTGTGGAGGACCAGAACCAGCCAGGAACTCAGATCCAGAGAGCAGTTTACAACCTGAGACTGAGGACCACACTGGAGACTCTTCTGAACCTGACACTGAAGACAGTGCCGATTGGAAGGAGACCAGAGAACCTGCCTCAGGCTCAAACTCATTGAAAAATAGACATGAATCTGTCAGTGATCCACGACGTAGTGCTGAAAATAAACCATTCAGCTGCTCAGTTTGTGAGAAAGCTTTTTCACAGAGTGGACATTTAAAGGAACACATGAGAGTCCACACAGGAGTGAAACCATTCAGCTGCTCAGTCTGTAAGAAAGCTTTTTCACAGAGTGGAAGTTTAAAGGAACACATGAGAGTCCACACAGGAGAGAAACCATTCACCTGTACAGTCTGTAAGAGAGCTTTTGCACGGAGTGGAAGTTTAAAGAAACACATGAGTGTCCACAAAGGAGAGAAACCATTTAGCTGTACGGTCTGTAAGAAAGCTTTTTCACGGAGTGGAAATTTAAAGAAACACATGAGAGTCCACACAGGAGAGAAACCATTCAGCTGCTCAGTCTGTAAGAAAGCTTTTTCACATAGTGGACATTTAAAGGAACACATGATAATCCACACAGGAGAGAAACCACACAGCTGCTCAGTCTGTAAGAAAGCTTTTTCACAGAGTGGAGGTTTAAAGTCACACATGAGAGTCCACACAGGAGAGAAACCATTCAGCTGCTCAGTCTGTACGAAAGCTTTTACACGGAGACGGAGTTTAAAGTCACACATGAGAGTCCACACAGGAGAGGAAAAATAGAGCTGCAATGTTTGTGACAAAAGATTAAAATGGCATAATCATTTCAAAAGACACAAGTGTGTTGTTCTTCAGCTGATTCTGTAACTGTAAGGGAATACTTTTGTCTCTGTTGTGTCCTGATGACCTAATGCCGTTACATGTAATACGTTATTCCCTAAGCCTGATTTCACCCACCTGCAAGCGATTCACTAATAATCACAAATGTTCATTTCTTTGACCCCTTGATTAGGCTATTTCTCGTTTAATAATCGTTGCATCTCCTCAGGACCAAGTTCCCGTGTCCTGCCTTTCACCTGCTGATCAACCACTGCTCATTTAAGGTGGACTCACCTTTGCAAGGGACCAGCTAGTCTTAATGCAAACGTTTTATAAAGTGTTACTGGACCAACAACGTGCTGTTGGGTTGTGTGCTCTCTGCAGGACGGTGTCTGTACTCAAAGATTGTTTATGAAATGAGGGCTTCACTCTGTCTTGTCTAAACAACGCCAACAGAGTGATACCTCTTCTTTCCAGCCGATGGCATACATGTTACATCAACCAGTTCAACTGTCATCCACATATTAATGATTCAAAACAGCAAGGTGTGAGATATGGCTAGTAATTTAACAATAACACCCCTTATTGTTAAATACCAACTATGTGCAATATATATACAGTGGGGCAAAAAAGTATTTAGTCAGCCACCAATTGTGCATGTTCTCACACTTAAAAAGATGAGAGGCCTGTAATTTTCATCCTAGGTACACTTCAACTATGAGAGACAAAATGAGAAAAGAAATCCAGAAAATCACATTCTGATTTTTAAAGAATTTATTTCCAAATTATGGTGGAAAATAAGTATTTGGTCAATAACAAGAGTCCATATCAATACTTTGTTATATACCGTTTGTTGGCAATGACAGAGGTCAAACGTGTTCTGTAAGTCTTCAAAAAGGTTTTCACACACTGTTGCTGGTATTTGGCCCATTCCTCCATGCAGATCTCCTCCAGAGCAGTGATGTTTTGGGGCTGTCGCTGGGCAACACGGACTTTCAACTCCCTCCAAAGATTTTCTATGGGGTTGAGATCTGGAGACTGGCTAGGCCATTCCTTGAAATGCTTCTTATGAAGCCACTCCTTCGTTGCCCGGGCGGTGTGTTTGGGATCATTGTGATGCTGAAAGACCCAGCCACGTTTCATCTTCAATGCCCTTGCTGAAGGAAGGAGGTTGTCACTCAAAATCTCACGATACATGGCCCCATTCATTCTTTCCTTTACACGGATCAGTCGTCCTGGTCCCTTTGCAGAAAGCCCCAAAGCATGATGTTTCCACCCCCATGTTTCACAGTAGGCGTTCTTTGGATGCAACTCAGCATTCTTTCTCCTCCAAACACGTCTAGTTGAGTTTTTACCAAACAGTTCTATTTTGGTTTAATCTGACCATATGACATTCTCCCAATCCTCTTCTGAATCATTTAAATGCTCTCTAGCAGACTTCAGACGGGCCTGGACATGTACTGGCTTAAGCAGGGGGACACGCCTGGCACTGCAGGATTTGAGTCCCTGGCGGCGTAGTGTGTTACTGATGGTAGCCTTTGTTACTTTGGTCCCAGCTCTCTGCAGGTCATGGACTCGGTCCCCCCGTGTGGTTCTGGGATTTCTGCTCACCGTTCTTGTTATCACTTTGACCCCACGGGGTGAGATCTTGCGTGGAGCCCCAGATCGAGGGAGATTATCAGTGGTCTTGCATGTCTTCCATTTTCTAATAATTGCACCCACAGTTGATTTCTTCACACCAAGCTGCTTACCTATTGCAGATGCAGTCTTCCCAGCCTGGTGCAGGTCTACCATTTTGTTTCTGGTGTCCTTTGACAGCTCTTTGGTCTTGGCCATAGTGGAGTTTGGAGTGTGACTGTTTGAGGTTGTGGACAGGTGTCTTTTATACTGATAACGAGTTCAAACAGGTGCCATTAATACAGTTAACGAGTGGAGGACAGAGGAGGCTCTGAGAGAAGAAGCTACAGGTCTGTGAGAGCCAGACATCTTGTTTGTTTGTAGGAGACCAAATACTTATTTTACAGAGGAATTTACCAATTAATTCATAAAAAATCCTACAATGTGATTTCCTGGATTCTTTCCCCCCATTCTGTCTCTCATAGTTGAGGAGGAAGATTACAGGCCTCATCTTTTTCTAATCGTACAGCAATGGGTTTTTTTCTCACCCTTGAGAGTCTGTACACCTTCTTCGCCCAACCGGGAACTCATCATGCATACAAACGGCGTCAAAATGAGCTGGGTGAGTTTACAGCACTGAGCGACACAAGGTGGACTTATAGGGGGAAAAACGTGTCTGCTGTAAAATACACTATCAAGGCCCTGATCTCCACCTTCTCCGAACTGTCGGAGCCACCTCATCGCAGATTTGTTGAGGCGTCTGGTTTGTTAAATGCTGTGAGAAGTGCAGATCACTGCGTGAGTCTGATTATTTGCCATCAGTTACTCAGCGTGGTGCATGTCGCACACAAGGCACTTCAAGGGAAAGAGACAACCCTGTCTAAGGCTGCAAGTGTCATTGAGTCCATGATGAAATGCTTTGAAAACATGAGGGCAACAAGTCAAAAGTGGGAGGATATCTGGATTGAAATCCAAGCAACGAAACCATTTAATTTAGTAGTTTAGCCTTCCCAAACTTGAGCCTCACGCGCCGCCTATGACCAGAAGATAGTCCGTATCGTCTTCAGGTTCTGAAAATGATCAGGGATAGAGCTAGAAAAAACCTCAAACACTGAATAGAGCTCGAAGATAGCCAGCACAAAGCCAAGAGAGGCCCAGTAGCAAGACAGGAAGGAGCCAAAAAAGTTCAAGCTCTTCTCTTTAGATATTAGAACTTCCTATCTCAACATGTATGCTTTTATGCCAATTAAAAAAAACTTACATTTTTGCTGCCAAATATTGAGATTGTTCCACAGCTTTATCTTAAACATTTAGACTTTGTTCTTTACCTATAGATTACATAGTCTTCTGCTGCTGATGTTCAGGTGTATATCAGTATGTAGTGTCTCTACTTTAAAGAGTCCTCTGCTGCTGATGTTCAGGTGTATATCAGTATGTAGTGTCTCTACTTTAAAGAGTCCTCTGCTGCTGATGTTCAGGTGTATATCAGTATGCAGTGTCTCTACTTTAAAGAGTCCTCTGCTGCTGATGTTCAGGTGTATATCAGTATGTAGTGTCTCTACTTTAAAGAGTCCTCTCCTGCTGATGTTCAGGTGTATATCAGTATGTAGTGTCTCTACTTTAAAGAGTCCTCTCCTGCTGATGTTCTGGGTAGGGTAGTGTCTTCGGCCATCCTAAACTGAACACATATTTGTTTCTCCGAATCAAAGGGGAAAATTACAAGAGCATTGCACACAATTTAAACCAATCAATGTTGTGTAATCAACAAGGATAATCTGGTGTGTTTGAGTCGATGAGTAGTGCAGATATCACTGAAAAATCAATCGACAGTAAGGGGAATACTTACTTCCGGGTGTAAAATCCTGCGTTATCCAATGGGAATGGACGCTCACATTGCTCTCCGTAATACAATAAAGGGGACATGATCAAATCGGAATATAATGTTCTTTTAAAAAACGTTAACTAAAGGGAACAATCTATTGGACACAGCTGAAGCTCTGGCCTTCCTTAAAAACTAACTAATTTAATAAAAATCACAGTTGTATTACCCACAATGCACTGTTTTTTGAGAACAACAATTCGTAACTAATGCACCATAATACATTCTGACGAAAAATTAAAATTATTATGAATACAAATAAAATAAAAGAAGCCTCCTGCGAGTTACTACAAGCTATAAAGTAGATTTTAAAAACGTTTTATAGAATAAAAGCTCACTGCAGGACGTTGTAGAAATGCATGTGTGCACCACGGCAAAAGAGCCTCATTCACTTTACATTGGGGTTGTTTGCGTGGTGCAGACACGTAAATGTAACAAAGTTCGTGAGTCCACCACACAATGCGGTGTTAAGGAGTCGTGGTGGAGTCACGCATTCTGGTGAGATCAGGTTGATCTATATATATAGATATACAGATAGCTAACGTTCACTAGCTTATTACTTATCAATTTGTATGAACTTTTTAAACCAAGAGCACTTCATGTACTATCTATTATTAAAGATCAGGGGAAAAGAACAGAATGAGAGGGGTCAATCCGGAATAAAAATAAAGAAGCAAAGAGACTGTAGAGCAGTGAGAAGGAAAAAAGCTTGGTGTGTCAATTCATTACATTGCCAGTATTTTTCGTTGTTATGAAAAAGAAATCGCCCCCTCGGATTTTTCAACAGCCCCCTCAGTCATTTCATCCTGGAGCCGGGCCTGCATCACATGTACCTTAGCTTGATTTAAATGTATTAAACGTATAGTTAAGTGATATCAAAATATAAATAACTAATGTCATGCAAACATATTAATATTTGCTTGATTCCAGTGTTGAATTTAACACAATTGCATACAAACGTTAAGGGATTTTAAGATTCTGAAGTATTATGCTAAAAACTCAATAACTTAGATTATTATTTATAGGTTTGCTGAATAGTTTCATATCCGCTTACCTTAGAAACGTAAAATACGACGGCAGTGTGCAGATTCTTTCACACACACATACGGGTATTGGGCCGAGGGCGACACCGTAGCCCATGTGTCAGTATACACCACAGAGGTGTTGGCATTGAAATGGATAGAGGAGAAAGAAATACATAACAGTATAATTGCATCTGACAGCTTTTCAGCATTATCGAGTATACGATCAGGCAGATCTTCATCTAGAATGGACATAATAAATGAAATATTTCTAATTTTATATCAAATGCAAAACAAAGGGATAGCAACTCGTTTCCTCTGGGTTCCTGCTCATGTTGGTGTGGAGGGTAATGAACAGGTGGAGATTCTGGCCAAACAAACACTCAGAAGTATGAACATAGACATAGAAGTTCCACTCAGCAAAGCGGAGGTTCAAACATTCATTCAGAAATATGCACAAACAACATGGCAAGATCATTGGGACCTTAGTGATACAGGAAGACATCTTTATAAAATGCAAAGGTATGTGGGGGATGGAAGGAAGGTGGGGTTTGAAAGAAGGGAGGAAAATGTAATTTCTGGGATGATAATAGGTCATACAGGTCTCAATCATACATTAAGTATAATAGGAAAGCATCCAACCGGAAAGTGTGTACACTGCAGCCAGCCAGAAGCTGTTGAGCATGTTTTACTGCTCTGCAGGAAATATAGTACTCAGAGAAATGTGCTTTTCCAGACACTCAAGAAAGCAACATTCCATGACTTGTCACTATCAGGGCTGTTAGGGAAAACATCAGGCAATATATATTGAGAGATTATTACGTTTCTAAGAGAAATTGATACATTTAAAATAATCTAGAGTTTTGGTTCTTTGTTTTGTTTCTTTTGTTTATTGTTTTCTGCATAGTCTCTTGTTCACACTCCAGTCCAGTTGGTGGCGGTAATGCACCTAAAAGTTGGTTTGCCAACCGCCAATAAACACTGAAGAAGAAGAAGAAGGCGACACCGTACATCCGGTATCCGCCATTTTACGCGAGGTCTAAGCAGGCAGAGGGTTTAGCCGTGTTACTTACTTGTTAGAGACAATACTTTGAAGATGGTGAAGTGGTGTAGTGCTGGGACTTGTAGAAATCATAATTTGATGATAGATAGTGATGGAAAATCCAAGTTTTCTTTCTTCAAGTTCCCCAGTCACGAAAATCAGCCAGGACGGAGGGCCCAGTGGGCGAGAGCTTGCGCTCGCGTCGATGCCATCACTCACAAGCCGTGGAAACCCAAGGACACCGTGCAATATGTGTACATCTGCTCGGCACACTTCATTTCTGGTAAGTTGAACTTGTATTTCAGAACAACTACTATGTTTATGATTAATCTGATGTCCGCCCCTAGCCCGGACTGGACCAAACTACTGTTTACCTTCCTCTACAGCAGAATCACTGCGGTCAAGCCAGCCTCCACTTGGGAAAACACAGTCAAGCCAGCCCGCACGTGATATTGGGGTGCGCGAATATTAGAAGCATTACGGTAAAATCCCAGCGCTTATTCGGTCAATAACAAAAGCACCTATAAAAACAAACCAAACATATTAAATTAAGAAATATGTACTATATAATGTGATCAATAATTATTTAAAAATAAACTACGTATAACTACCACGAGTAAATGTAAAATGTAAGGAGTTTCAAAATAAAAGTCCTTTGAAATCTCATATTGAAATCTCATATATGAGCTATCAGCCCTGTGTTTAGATAAGAATAAAACGAAATCTCTCCCTGATGCAAGACTCATCTCACTGCAGGGTGATAGAAGGACACTCCATCTACTCACCCAGAAAATATCAGGACATTCTGATGTGGAGTTTCAAAATAAAAGACCTTTGAAATCCCATATATGAGCTATCAGCCCTGTGTTTAGATAAGAATAAAACGAAATCTCTCCCTGATGCAAGACTCATCTCACTGCAGGGTGATAGAAGGACAGCCCATCTACTCACCCAGAAAAAATCAGGACATTCCTCTATGTACAGAGCATAGCCCATAAAATATGTGGTCAAACAATCTAGTATTATGAATGAAGTGTGAATGAATATGTGGTGCTAAAGTTTGCATTTGGTAAGTGTTTAAGTAGTTTTGAGTGCAGTTCTTCACAGGAGAAATTAGGTGTTTTGCACTTTAGGTGTGTGGTTTTGTGAATTGTGTTTAGTGTTCTGAGAAAGTGAGCAATTTAAAAAAAGATGTGTGTTAGCAATCGAGAAAAATGTAACATAAATTGTACACCTTGAAAACCATCCATTACAAAATAATAATATTCAAAACTAATAAATCAGAATATACACTTTAGCAAATACCACAAGTAAACTATAAGGACTATAATAGTGCATTTCTGTCTAAAATTTGATTTCACTTTTACCTCGCCTGCTCCTTTTTGTTTTTTGTTTTTTTGTCCTCAATATCTGCCTCCCTTGTTTTAACACTGTGTTTGGTTCCTACCTTACCATTTTACTTTGAAACTCCACATCAGAATGTCCTGATTCTTTCTGGGTGAGTAGATGGGCTGTCCTTCTATCACCCTGCAGTGAGATGAGTCTTGGATCAGGGAGAGATTTCGTTGTATTCTTATCTAAACACAGGGCTGATAGCTCATATATGGGATTTCAAAGGTCTTTTATTTTGAAACTCCACATCAGAATGTCCTGATTTTCTCTGGGTGAGTAGATGGGCTGTCCTTCTATCACCCTGCAGTGAGATGAGTCTTGCATCAGGGAGAGATTTCGTTTTATTCTTATCTAATCACAGGGCTGATAGCTCATATATGGGATTTCAAAGGTCTTTTATTTTGAAACTCCACATCAGAATGTCCTGATTCTTTCTGGGTGAGTAGATGGGCTGTCCTTCTATCACCCTGCAGTGAGATGAGTCTTGCATCAGGGAGAGATTTCGTTTTATTCTTATCTAAACACAGGGCTGATAGCTCATATATGGGATTTCAAAGGTCTTTTATTTTGAAACTCCACATCAGAATGTCCTGATTCTTTCTGGGTGAGTAGATGGGGTGTCCTATCACCCTGCAGTGAGATGAGTCTTGCATCAGGGAGATATTTCGTTTTATTCTTATCTAAACACAGGGCTGATAGCTCATATATGAGATTTCAAAGGACTTTTATTTTGAAACTCCTTACATTTTACATTTACTCGTGGTAGTTATACGTAGTTTGTTTTAAAAAAATTATTGATCACATTATATAGTACATATTTCGGTGCTTTTGTTATTGACCGAGTAAGAGCTGGGATTTTACCGTAATGCTTCTAATATTCGCGCACCCCAATATCACGTGCGGGCTGGCTTGACTGTGTTTTCCCAAGTGGAGGCTGGCTTGACCGCAGTAGCAGAATCATAGCATGGTAGCATAGCATCATGGTTGGTCTAGTCAGCCCCAACATTGTAGTTCCTATCTACCAATGACACTGTACATACTCTCTGCTACTTGTCCATCTTTCACAGAGTAAACTGAGCCACACATCAGCTATGACAAGTCATTAATGTGTGAATGTGGAGCTAAAGCGATGTCCGGACATTAACCAGTTCAAGAGGAAATACAGAGAAATTATTTTCTCGAGGTACAGGGATAGGGAAGGTGTTTGACTATGTGTTTATGTGTGAGTATGTAGGTGTGCATTTGTATGTGTACACATATATGTGTGTGTATATGCGTGTATGTGTATATATATATATATATATCAATCAACAGGTAAAGCAGATCAATATGTCAGTATGTGTGTGTGTGTGTGTGTGTGTGTATATATCAATCAACAGGTAAAGTGTGTGTGTGTGTGTGTGTGTGCGTGAGAGAGAGGTAAAGTGTGTGTGTGTGTGTGTGTGTGTGTGTGTGTGTGTGTGTCAATCAACAGGTAAAGCAGATCAATAATGATAATGACAAGAATAATAATGATAATTATTGCAGATCATAGATTATAAATAAATCATTTAGGGATAAGGGGGTGAGATTAAATAAGTTATACTTCTTCTCACTCCTTTTCGAACACGAGACATGGCACTGTTGATGTTGCAAATGCTGTTGTTGTAAATGTAATTTGTTGTATTGTTTTAATTTCTCTTGCATGACTATGCACTACAACATTTGTTCTGTTTTGTAAATTATTTATTTTACTTGTTCGAAATAAATGTATCAATAAATTATAATACTTGAGTTAGCTGTCGGGGATACTAGGATCAGAGAATGTGTAGCACCTCATTGATGACATCAGGGAGGTGATATATCTGTATATAGCACCTCCCTGATGACACTGATCTTACTTTAGACTGGAGGAGGCACGCTGACATGCATGACTCCAAGTTCTCTGATCTGTTTTTCAGGGCAGCCTTCCAAGGAGCCCGGCCATCCAGATTACATCCCGACCAAATTTGCTACGCCTGGGAAACTGCCAACAGCCTACAAGTGCCAGAAACTGAGAAGGTTTGTGAAAATTCATGTATATACTGATGATATGCCTGGCCTAAATCGAACACTGTAATACTGTTGTGATGGATGTGAAGTACAATTTTACAATAACATACCAGCTGTGGGTAGGTGTTAGTTATCACCCCTGGTAGGGCTGTGCAATTAATCGTATTTTAATATAAATGATATATATAAATTAGGGCTGTCAAACGATTACAATTTTTAATCAGATTAATCACAGCTTTAAAATTAATTAATCATGATGAATCACCATTCGAACTATGTCCAAAATATGCCATTTATTTATGTATATTTTTTGGGAATGGAAAGATAAATGAAAGAAGGCGGATATATCCATTTAACATACAGTATCTACGTTTTAATACATTTTTCTGCATGTCAAAATGAAAGACAACCCACACACCTATCAATCATCAAACCGTGGGGTCGTAATTCATTACGTGTTGATCTCTGTCAATGGGGGAGTACTTCAGGAAAGTCGACGGGGGGGGGGGGGGGGGGGCTAGTGGAGTACTTCCTGACCACAGAGTGTGAACGTTGTGATCAGCTGTTTTAGCGCAGTTCTCCAGTGAAGGGGGGGGGAGTCTCCCTCCGCAGCCGGTTGGCGTAGTTTTGGCACAATTCCGTTGTTCAGACGGACGTTAACAGCAGCCTGTCTGTGCACACGGAGACCGACTCTGTCGTCCGGTGATCGAACCGCCTTCTGGAAAAGCTTCACAAGTACGTCGGTACGCAAATGCGCTTTGTGACACAAGTGACGGTACGCATTCAGATTACGCACATAACCTGCGTACCAGTTATGTGCACCCCTGTACTACAGCAAAAGTACTCTGCGTCGGGACTTCCTGCAACAACACCACGCCGTTATCAAAGATGTTCTATTGAGAAGTCGATCACTACGTGACAAAAGTTTTCAAACCGTGGCTACTGAAATCAATCTTACTAACTGCTGTCTGTGCAATTTACTCCGCGAGTTGGCAGACTTATTTTGCTTACTTTAACATCATGTCTCATGGTGGGGCTAAGCCATTTCTTGGTATGGGTGTAGCCTACCCCAGCCATACCCTGGCGCTGCCACTGGTGGCACTTATGGGGCGGGCCATTCTGCACATGCGTTAAATATTTTAACGCAATTAATTCAAAAAATTAATTACCGCCGTTAACGCGATAATTTTGACAGCACTAGTATATATATCAATGTATCATTTATTTAATTTATGTTTGTATTGGTTTTTCAGTTGAATTATACGTTCAGGGGTAAACAACAGTTAAAAATATACTGTTCAAGTTATTATTTGTATTTGTTTTAAAGTTCAATAAATGGATTTTTTTCAAAGTCAATGAATAATCGTTTTTAATAACCGTGATATAATTATTGACCCAAATAATCGTGATTATGATTTTTGCCATAATCGCACAGCCCTAACTAGGGATGTAACGATACCAAAAACTCACGGTACGATAATATCGCGATAACAAACACGGTACGGTATTTATCGCGATATTGAATAATAATTTATTTTTTCACTCGAAAATGTTTCTTTATACATAATAAATCTGATTTGTACAGCATGTTAGTAGGATAGCAGTATTTAAAGTGTCAAAAACAAAGTGACAGTAACAGACTGGAACAAGAAAAACCAGTGTTTTTGTACCTATAGTACTACCAAACAAAGTAGGTATTTTCTTTGTGCCACTGCATCTCACAAATAAACAAGGACATTTAATAATCAGATCCTGCAATAAAAAAAATCATCTGTGCGCGCTCCCGCGAGGTGCATGCACACACGGCATAACACCCCCCCCCCCCCATTGACAGTTCACGAGCGTGCTCTCTCTCTCTGTTCAGACCCGACGGGTAATAAGGGATTATGACGGATATTTTACGATCCTGTCTGTCAAAATGACGGACAGCGAAAAAGTCTAATGCCACCTCAGTGGGACGGAGAGATATGCTTTGGCCATGGGTGACAGCAGTGGGTCAAACTGTGCATTGTCTCTCCACCTCTTCAAGAACAATACAGTTTTTGCCAAGAAGGTGAGGCTTATTGACAGAGATATAAATATACTGTTGGTACTTGTCAATGTCTCTAGGTGTGTACATGTAGCCCTGTAAATACCATGTCCTTTTGTGTTCTGTTGTTTTATGTTCATGTTGTAACCTACTTGCTGCCATGTTGGACAGGTCTCTATTGAGAAAGAGATCGATGATCTCAATGGGACCGTCTGGTTCAATAAACGTTTAAAACGAAACAAAATGTTAAAAAAAAAATATTGGGACGTTTATTTACCGCGATATTCGGTATATCGTTACATCCCTAGCCCTAACCCCTGGTATATGTAATGTTTGTGTGTATTAGGTTCTGGAATGCTATGTCTCGTCATGGCAAGAAGATGCTTGGCAAAGAAAATGGGCCCTCAACAAAGAAGTGC
This sequence comes from Pseudochaenichthys georgianus, assembly GCF_902827115.2. Classification (NCBI taxonomy): domain Eukaryota; kingdom Metazoa; phylum Chordata; class Actinopteri; order Perciformes; family Channichthyidae; genus Pseudochaenichthys; species Pseudochaenichthys georgianus. The sequence continues at coordinate 41,819 of NW_027263288.1, forward strand.
AGAGTGGCCTCCGAACCTCCACAGCATCAACCTACTCCTGATTCGCCTCCACCGTCGACCAGTTCCGTGTCTCCACCTTCCGTGCCTCAACAGATGCTCTTTGATGAGATCTCTGCACTCAGGGCGGAAAGAGATGCTGCTCTTGCTGAGAGGGACCATGCTAGGGCCACCCTCAACTCTCTCCGGCTGTCTTCGAACACTGTTGCTGACAGCAATGAGAAGTGTCAGTATTACTAACTTGGCCCATTTTTCTATCCACTTTTCAATTCTTGCTAGTTTCGATGACATGCAAAGCTACCCCATCCATCCCCTAATTGATCAGTTTTTTTATATGATAGTTAAGTTGAAACATGGCATGAAGTTTGAGTATTTGGCAGACCAGGTAGGCATCCCTCAGAGCACGCTCATAAATCATTTTTGGAAGTGGATGGATGTAGCCTTTGTGAAACTGAAGCGTGTTGTTAGTTGGCCAGAGAGGGAGCGCATCTTTTCTAATATGCCACCTGCATTCAAGGCTCTGTATCTAGACTGACTCGTATCATAGATTGTTTTGAAGTGTTCATTGAATCTCCAGAGAACCTTAAAGCTCGTGCCCAAGTCTGGTCAAATTATAAGCGTCACACCACTATGACGTTTCTTATTGGATGTAACCCACTTGGTGCCATTTGTTTTCTGTCTGATGCCTGGGGTGGGAGGGTGAGCGATGTGGAAATAGTACATCAAACCGGATTCTTGACTAAATGTGACCATCACCCGGGTGACCAAGTTCTAGCGGATAGGGGTTTATGATGAAGGAAGAGTTTGCGGGTATTGCTGGTGTAGAGCTGCTCACACCAGCATTCACTAAAGGGCAGAGTCAATTACCAGCCAAAGACCCTGAATCCTCTAGGAAATTGTCATCGGTTAGAATTCATATTGAGTGTGTGATTGGCCTAATGAGAAACCGTTTTGTTATTTTGCAAGGCACTTTGCCGATTCGACATATTAAATCTCTGAAGGACGAGGCAGATCAGGTAGACAAATCAAGTGCAGATCAGATAGTTGGGGTATGTGCAATTTTGACTAACCTTGGGGGTGGGATTGTATACAAGGAATGAATTTGTAGGTGTGGTTGCTAGTTCACATGCTTACATTTAGAGTTGACCATGTTATATTTTGTATTAGGGCTGTGCGACTATGGCGACAATCATAATCACGATTATTTGGGTCAATAATTGATATCACGATTAGGGATGTCCCGATCACCTTTTTTTGCTCCCGATCCGATTCCGATCATTTGATTTTGACAATCTGCCGATACCGATTTTTCCCGATCCGATCTTTATGCAATGCATTAAGAGAAAGAAAAGGGAACAGATAACGGCTGGTCATCCAACGCGATGAATTCAGCTATCTGGCTGTTATTTTTTTGGCCTTTTCTCTGTTCTGGGGCAGTTTCTCTTTCCTTTTGAAAGTCTCTGAAAGTGTCGGTTGTTTCAGTGCCGTTAGCTGAGTGGCCGCTGTGTACTCGTCGTGTTGTTGTTGGTGTTTGTTTCTCAGGTAGTGTATTAGATTGGTCGTGTTGAACGTAGCTCTGTACTTTCCACCACGCGGAACCTCTGCCTTGCAAACATTGCATCTGGCTCTTACACTGCCTTCGTTTTCAATTTTATAATACTTCCAAACTCCTGACATGTTCTCTGTCCCGACTCCCGAGTCACCAGCTGAACGTAGCCTCTCGTTAGCTTACTGCTACCATTGGACACTGCGCCCACTCTGTTGCCAGCTTTGAGAGAAATAAGCAACCAGGTCTGAAAACAAGCCCAAAGAAAGCAACACATACATGATGTTGTGTAATTTTAAACCAAAACTAAGTCCTCAGGATGACCTTAAGACGTGAACATGGTCATTTTGTTTTGTAACATTAAATAAAATAATACAAATATTTTATGAAAAAAATAAATAAAAAATTCCCAATCCACGATTTTTTTCTCCCGATTCCGGTCTTTTGAAAATCACGTGATCGGCTCCGATGAAATATGTAAGAAGTGAAGAATTTAGATTGAAATTAAATGTGTAAGAAGAAAGTGAAGAATTTAGATTGAAATGATACATGGACACTGGGGGCTTGAATGTGTGATGAGAGAAGAAAAGAAAGTAAAAAGGCTTGGAAAAGCAGCAGAATATTTGAACCGCAAACTTCTGAACTAAGTTGATGGTGAATGATCTGTCACCATGGCAACGGCATTTGATGACACCCCATAATTACTAGGGGTGTAACGTATTCGTCCCGTACCGCCACGGTTCGGACGTCACGGTTTGGCACACGACGAATACGCCTTTTTTTTACGAGTGGGAAAAAAGTCTGTCATTCAGGGCAGTATCCACTACAATATTTATAATCCAGGGGGCGGTATTGCGCCTCAAAGCTGTTTGCCAGCCACCCTTAAACAACAAATGAAGAACAAGAAGAAACACAACAACAAAACGAACAAAATACAAGAAGAAGAAAAGTTAGTATGAGGATTTCAGATAACACACAGGAGATAGAACCCACCTGCTTCTTTTAAATCAGCTGTGTGGGAACATTTCGGGTTCCCTATAGGACTACAATACCGATTAAGTGTGCGAGTGGTGGATCAGACGAGGACGGTGTATCGCCGTTGTTCTACAGTGGTGCGGTATGCTAATGGTAACACACGCCAAACATGCTAAATCATATCAGAAGGCATCACCCAGATTTGCCAATCACCGGAGCCCGGCAAAAGACAACAGCAGTTCAACAGCTGATCCCCGCTGCTTTTAAGAAGCCAAGAGACATGAGAGCCGAGAGACCAAAATAAATAACGGAAGCTTTTGGCATATGTTTTTCAACGACTTTGCGCTCTTGAAACACTTTCTTATTAGGGCCTGAGCACGTAGTGCAAAGACCTATTGAAATCGTCAGTATTATTATTCTTCTGTTACCGGTTCTGCACTTTCGACCTGTTTTTGAGGGGCTTACGACACTATTCATGTAGCGACATTTGGCAACGCCGCCAGGACCGGTGAAAATGTTAACATTCTGGATTCGATGGGAGAACATTTTTCAACTTGCTCTCTAGCGCCACCTGTGTAAATTCAGTGTTTCGAAAAATGTACAAAGTCGCAGCGTAAGTCTGACGGACCTGACATTTTGCACACTTATCCGGTGGAGCAGCTCTACATATTATCCTCTCATATCCCGAAGCTCCGCCTACTTTGATTTTTTTTTAATTAGCATAATGTGAAAAACATTGAAATATTAAGTTAAATTCCAATTTCTTGATTTTCCAAACCAAACTTAGTGCACAGCATCAATGGAGGGGCAGACACATTACCGTACAAAATGAGCACGAGGTGTGGAAAAATGTGGCCGACATCAATCAAAACGTATTAGCAAAAGGGTGTGGCCTACACATAAATGCTCACAATTCATCCAAAATGTATCCAAATATCACAGATTTCGGTGGATAGGTTCAGTGTGTCTTGGGGAATAGGCACAACAAACAATGTTCATTTCGAACAATAGGAGGCGCCAAAAACACAACTAATTTATATCTCAAGAACCGATGGACTAAAAAAATATATATTGTCATAGACATACTGGCAGGGTGAGTATAAACTGAGATTTAAAGGGTCGCAACCAATGAAAAATGTGGGCGTGTCCTATTCAGTTTTTTCCCGAAATCGAAGGGTTAAAAATGTACGAGCCATAAGTCGGGGAGAAAATGAGTTACGGCCTTTAAATTCGGAACGCATGTCACAGCCCACAACCTTTTCCAGACTGTAGAAAAAAATCGGACGTTTTAGCAAATATGTCTCAGTAGCACCCCCTATTGTGCGGTAGTCAAATATAGTTTCTTCGAACTACCCGAAACTTGGCACAGAGATTCCTCATGGAAATGCGGACATATTTCAAAATGGCTTCCATTATCTCCGCCCCCCATGAAGTCGGCCATTTTGAAATATGTCCATTTTAAGCGCATTTTCGCATACTTGTCCTAGGAAAATGATCGGAAAAATTTCAAACCAGGACAAGATCAGCCCATATCCAATGTGATGCTAAATTGCGAATGAATAGTCGACTGCTCAAACGGGGAGCTCGTAAGCTAACGGAACATGTACCAATTTTGACGATTTAAATGCCACAAAATCGCTAAAATGACTTTCGGACGCAAAACTTGGAACACACGTCACAACCCACGTCTTTTTCCAGACTGTACAAAAAAATGTACATTTTTGTACACCAGCTCAGTAGCGCCCCCTATTGTGCGATAGTCACATATAGTTTCTCCAAACTACCCCAATCTTGCCACAGACATTACTGATGGAATTGCGGACATATTTCAAAATAGCTTCCATTAGCCCCGCCCCCCAGAAAGTCGGCCATTTTGAAAAATCTGTGTTGTTCATGCATTTTAAGCGCTTTTTCGCAAACACCTCCTCGGGAAAAGATCGGGAAAATTCCAGTCCAGGACAAGTTAAGCCCATATCCAATATCATGTTAAATTGCGAATAAAATAGTTGCTAGCTCAATCGGGGCGAACGTAAGCTAACAGAGAATGTACCATTTTTGACGATTTACATGTGACTCCTCTACAATGACTCCAAACTACTCGCATATAGTTTTCCAGATATTCACGAAACGCTGTATACACATTACTATTAGGATGGCACACAAATTTACCAGCAACAGCTCTGCTTATTAATTTCCCACATTAACCATAAACACCCAATACATATAAAACTCCTAAACAATGTATGGTGAAATGTTTTCCATCTTTGTTTTTCTATCTACGACTACAAACAGTATTTCCACTACAAGCACAACAGTAACACATCTTTCTATGCAATACAATAGAACAGTATGTGTTCACAGCCAATCCATGATTTAATGAGTATTTCCTTTGTGCCAAGAGCTGATTTAGTATATTGCATCAACGACCTTTTCAATTAAATTGACAATTCTTTTGTGTAATTAATAGTGTGTGAAACCAGGCAGAGTGAGTGACATGGTGTTCATTTCCACTATGCCAAAGCAGTTTACAGTTGCTGACGGTGTAAGGTAATATATATTGTAATTGTATGTAGCTGTGTTCAAAGGAGTACACGTTACAAGGCCGTGCGGGGGGAGCTGCCAGACCCAGATGTCCTCAAAGTCAGCGAGGTATACAAGGACCTCTCAGCAGACATCTCACCACGAAAAAAAAACCGAATGGCTCACTACTCAACTCAATCTTGTGCACAGAGCCTATAGAACACATAATTTAAACCAGCAGGATGTAAACAGAGGAGAACAGCCGGTCTGATTTAGTGCCATGTGATTATCCTGTAATGAGTAACATACACAGTGTTGATCGACTATATAAACAGTTCATTTATTGTCTCGATACATGTGTTGTGTAAGACATTTGAATCAATTTGATACGTCAATATTAAATGTACCTTTATTTTGAAAAACTTTATTGTGAATGACAAACCGGATGTCACATTTCCGGTATTTCCGGTTTAGGGAGAGACTTAATTCAGGTAGCTTGCCTTGGCTGTCTGTGTGCGCGGAGGTTTTGTCGTCAACAGACTCATTAAACTACCCACTTCTCGGTACATAGAAACCCTGCTCCACGGTCAAACGTGAGTAATATCGCAATTGGTGTGTTATACTGAAATGTGTTGACCTATACTTTATACTTTATTTATATATATGTATGCTTTTCATTGGAACACGCGGTGGGGTGTGTGCAGTGCTAATGCTAATACCTAGCGCCACTTGTTTTGATGTACGTTTTTGTTGGTAACCTCGCTAGTTTGTATCTTTTAGTGTTGAGGTGGGCACCGTTAGATTCTGTGTCTCCTTGCGGTCATAAACAATGTGTTTGATGTGGAGCTAGGATAAGTAATAAGGGAGCTAGGAGTGATTTTCGGTGCAGTAATAGGTTAGCATTTTTCGCTCGGGGCTAATTCAGAGGCTCACTGTTAGCATTGTGTGTTTTTTGTGAAAAAATAAATGAAAAAGATCAGTTAAATTAGTTTTTTTCCCGTTCTATGGATATAAAATATTCATAGTTTATTAAATATTAAGCTTCCTTAGACGTTGTTTCCTGAAAATGACGCGATTACGGGTCTGTGGGGCCTAAGACGATAACAGAGTATGTTTTATTTTTATTTTATTTATTTTTTCACAACAGTTGTATTTGGATGGAATGAATACCTATAGTGATAATACAAAGTAATAAAATGATTTTTACAGTGAAAACGTTCAAATGGAACTGATGGTTCCCAAATTACCCAGAGGTGAGGTGGACTTTATTTTTCTAAACCTCTCTAAAAAGGTCAAATTCACTTGTTTTGCATCAATCTTGATACAGGGTACTTATTATATGTTATAGTTTGGATTCCTAAAGCTTTTAGTCTACTAAACTCATCATTCGAGGGTGGTTTTCACTATAAGTAATGTTTTTTTTTTTAGGCGTACATTAGAATTTACATGTTTTTACTATGTTCCATCTCAATTTACTTTAAAATAAAAACATCTCTATGGTACGGTGGCCCTGAAGTGCAAGAAACCACAGCATTTCACAAAACACAACAGAATTTCACAAAACACAACAGCATTTCACAAAACACAACAGCATTTCACAAAACGCCACAGCATTTCACAAATCGCCACAGCATTTCAGAAAACACAACAGCATTTCACAAAACGCCGCAGCATTTCACAAAACACCACAGCATTTCACAAAACACTGCAGCATTTCACATTGGATGGAAAGGGTATTCCTTAGGGAGAACACTTATTGTTTGTGATATTGTTTGTGGACAGAGCCAGCCAGAGAAGCACTGCGGTGATTGGTTGTTTTCGCTGCCAATCAAGAAATGACTTCGTGATTGGACCAACACATCAGCCGTTAGCTGTTAGCACACACTCAGAGCTCACAGCTCCTCATATCTGTTCAGAAACTGGACAAAAGTTAAAGATATGCAAAACACAGACTGTCTATGTCATGGTGAATACAGTCGCTGCTTTATTTATGTCTGTATGATGTTGTTGTGAGTGTGGACGGAGCAGCTACAGGTTAGTTTAGCCTGATCGATCCGATTCCGATTTACATGGAGATCCGGCCCGCCCCCTCTCCAGCGTCTTTTTTGAATCACAGGAGTAAACACAGAATTAATGCTTTATTAATTCATGGTTTTTAAGGGGCTTATCTCCATGTAAATACTATGGTAGACTACCCAGTTACTAAATCAGCCTACTATCACCTAAAGAACATATCTAGGATTAAAAGACTAATATCACAGCAGGATTTGGAAAAACTTGTCCATGCCTTTATCTTCAGTAGACTCGACTACTGCAATGGTGTCTTCACAGGTCTCACTAAAAAATCTATTAGAAAGCTACAGCTGATTCAGAACGCCGCTGCTCGAGTCCTCACTAACACTAAGAAAGTGGATCACATCACTCCTGTTCTGAAGTCTTTACACTGGCTTCCTGTGTGTCAAAGAATAGATTTCAAAATACTGCTGCTGGTTTATAAAGCACTGAATGGTTTAGGCCCAAAATACATTACTGACCTCCTGCTAAACTATGAACCATCCAGATCTCTCAGGTCTTCAGGGACTGGTCAGCTTTCTGTCCCCAGAGTCAGAACTAAACCTGGAGAAGCAGCGTTCAGTTATTATGCTCCAAATATCTGTAACAAACTCCCAGAAACCTGCAGGTCCGCTGCAACTCTGACTACTTTTAAATCCAGGCTGAAGACTTTTCTTTTTGTCGCTGCTTTTAATTGAACTATTCATATCTTAAACTGCACTGTAACTTTTATCCATGTACTTTTTCTTGTAATGTTTAATTGAACTATTTATATTTTAGACTGCACTGTAACTTTTATCCATGTATTTTTCCTTAATGTTTATTTGATTAGCTTTTCTTTTTTAATGCTTAATGTCTTTCATTTTTTTTTTGTAAAGCACTTTGAATTGCCAGGCTGAAGACTTTTCTTTTTGTCGCTGCTTTTAATTGAACTATTCATATCTTAAACTGCACTGTAACTTTTATCCATGTACTTTTTCTTGTAATGTTTAATTGAACTATTTATATTTTAGACTGCACTGTAACTTTTATCCATGTATTTTTCCTTAATGTTTATTTGATTAGCTTTTCTTTTTTAATGCTTAATGTCTTTCATTTTTTTTTTGTAAAGCACTTTGAATTGCCTTGAGTTGAAAAGTGCTCTATAAATAAACTTGCCTTGCCTTGCCTTACCCAATATTCGCATCGCTCTAATCGCTTGAGTTTCACCGCGGCTGTCAGCTGTGTTTGCTCCTGTCATTCAAACAAGACGCGCTGGAGAGGGGGCAGGAAGTATCTCCATGTAAATCCTATGGGAGATACCAACTACAACAAAATGAACATATTTGACAGTGATTTAATTGTAATACACGTTTCAAAGTGATGCCGAAGTAACTAATACTGATAACGGTTAGTAAAAACCAGGAATTAATGCTTTGACAAGTCTGCAGACAAGACGGCAGGCGAAAAGCTTTTAAAATGCGTGTTTTCAGAATGGAATCGGATCCATCAGGCTAAACTAACCTGTAGCTGCTCCGTCCACACTCACAACAACGTCATACAGACATAAATAAAGCAGCGACTGTATTCGCCATGACATAGACAGTCTGTGGTTTGTACATGTTTAACTTTTGTCCAGTTTCTGAACAGATATGAGGAGCTGTGAGCTCTGAGTGTGTGCTAACGGCTGATGTGTTGGGAGGGACCGGTTGGGACATATTGCGCTGTCGGACGTTGACCAATCACGAAGTGTCATTTCTTCACTGGCAGCAAAAACAACCAATCACAGCAGTGCTGTCTGGCTGGCTCTGTCCAATCATAAACAAGAAGTGTTCTCCCTACGGAATACCCTTTCCGTCCAATGTGAAATGCTGTGGTGTTTTGTGAAATGCTGCTGCGTTTTGTGAAATGCTGTAGCGTTTTGTGAAATGCTGTTGTGTTTTCATTTTAAGTCATACGCTAATATTAACCAATACACAGCTTCAATTATTACTTTACTTACCTTGACCACATAACAGCTGTATTGAAGGTTTGCTTTTTGATCAATAAACACAACAACAAAAAGCAAACTCCACTGGTATGGAACATACATGGCCTAATATCAAGAGGAGATGCGTTTATTGAGTAAACAAACAGTCAAGGGCAGAACGTCTGCACAACCCACTGCACCGCACGCCACGGTTAACCTGTTAAGCCGGCGGGGACCCTGTTTTTTTTTTTCCACGACACTGTGTCTCAGAGCATCTTAATATTTAAAAACCTATTAATGTGTTATACCAGATTAAAGAGAAGAATCTCAGCTAACTGACGATAAGAATTATTTTTACCGAAACAAAACAAAAGTCTCACAAGAAGCGTTAGCATTAGCCCTTAGCTAAAACGGGCAGATGCTACTTCCGGTGCTAACTAGCAAAAACGACCTTTAAAACTTAATGTTTTCTGCACAAACTACATATCATCTGAAAGCTGATACTCCACAGATTATTTTTGTTATAAGTATCATCACTGTAGGACACAAACTCACTGAGCTATCAGCCAGAACAGAGAAGAAAAAAAACAACAGTTTTCAAAACCATAACAATAAGTATGTCTTACCGTTGCTGTTTTGTGATCAAAGCTCTTGTTCAAGGGAATAAAAACGCTGCTTAAGGTTAATCCAATGTCTCTTAGTCACTTTAGAATTGTTCCTGATAATCTATCATTACATTCATGGCAGCAGAGTAGGTATAAAGTTTTGCAGTCCCGAGTTAATACTGTCTCACGTGCTGTTTACGCAAACCTCTCTCTACTTGACGTAAGTGTTTAGCGGGACTTACTAACTGTCACTCGATTTTATTGGCTCCAACGGTTCAGAAAAGGTGTCAATCACCCAAATCGACCAATGGGTTCCAAAGATATGATCCGGCGTAGTATAAACTACGCCCGCTCCATTACGCATTACGCAGCCAGAAGGGAGAGCTTCACCACCGAGGCGAGCAGGTGCTAGAGATGCTAGCTGACGATAGCGGGGCTTTGATCATACCAAATGACTCTTCGTCGGATGATGAAGATCTCCTCCAGCCAGACCTGGATCCGGGCAGTAGTGACTCGGATGTTGAACTTCCACCACGGGAAAGGTATGTAATCTCTCTGTTTTTATATATATTACTTATGTGTTTGGTGGAACTGCGTCACAGTGCTAGCTTAGCCACGAAGCTACAGGAATGATTAGGCAAAATGCTAAATAGTTTTACTTGTCTTTTTGGAGTTACATTTTCTAAATGAATGGCCAGTGAATGAATATATACATGCGTTTACTTATTTATTTGGTGTAATATTATTTATTTATAGTCCAATATTATCCTTTTTATATATTACTTTTGTGTTTGGAACTGCATCACAGTGTTAGCTTAGCCAACAGGAATGATTAGCCAAAATGCTAAATAGTGTTACTTGTCTTTTTTGAGTTACATTTTCTAAATGAATGGCCAGTGAATGAATATACATGTGTTTACTTATTTATTTGGTGTAATATTTCATTTATAGTCCAATATTATCCTATAAGTATAAGCCAGTGAATTAATCTAATCTCTTTGTTTTTCCACATTTGTTAGATGCAGCAGGACAAAGCCACACACCCAGAAGACTGTCAGGGAGCAGCTTGCTGCAGAATTGTTGGAGTTTGCTGAAGGCCCTGCTGAAGGCCCTGCATCTCCACCACCCCCTCCTCCACCACTCACATGCATGCCCGAGTATTATGGGGAAGATGCAGTCCGGGACACGAACGTTTGCGAAATTACGAACGGCTCATTTCGGAGGACACGCGCGCATCTGCTTGACGCCGGGACGACCAGCGACCCTCCCCTACAGGCGCTCGGACGCGAAGGCCCGCCCACAACTGCGTGCACGTCTGTGACCGCAGTTTTAATTGTTTATGATGTCATATTTTCAAGACTTTCTTTTTAGTTTTACAGCTTGATGAAAGCTTTTTGTTTGACATCAGCCATTATAGATAATCTGGCCACCTGAGTGTACTGTGTATGGTTTGTTTTTAACTGTTTAATACAGTTAATTATTCAAAATGTCAGAGTTCCTTATTTTGAAACTGAAACTTGCACTACTGTTCAAACATAAATAACAACAAACCTGGAATTACGCATTTGGGACTTTTTTTTGCTTTTTCTTGTTGTACCGAACCGTGACCTCCAAACCGAGGTACGAACCGAACCGTGACTTCTGTGAACCGTTACACCCCTAATCGTTACCAAACCTGTGAAGTCTTGGGCTGTTTGGAGTATTTTCACTGAAGTTATGTGAAAACCGTGTTTCCAGGCGAGCATTTTGTTAGTAACGGCAATTGAAGAAATCTCAAAACTGTCCCGAAGATGTCTTCAAGGCTGGACTGTTGGCACACTTGTGAAGTGTGTGCACTTTTTTCACATTTACATAGGCGTTATAGCGACATCATGTTTTATGGTGAGGGATGCGTTTCCATGGAAACGGCATATGGTGAGATCTCAGATTTGGTATAGAGCTGTTGAGGCATGGACCGGTGATATACAAGTGAAGATTGGACGACGATTGGACCGTGTCCATTGGACTTATAGTGACAACATGTTTTATGGCGAGGGACACGGTTCCATGGAAACGGCATATGGTGAGATCTCAGGTTTGGTATAGAGCTGTTGAGGCATGGACCGGTGATATACAAGTGAAGATTGGGGGGCGATCGGACCGTGTCGATTGGACTTGCAGCCTCATCGTGTTTCATGGCGAGTGGTCTGTGGCCATGGCAACGGCATTTCATGACACCCCATACTACGCTTAGATGCGTTGATGGCTGCATCGTTATCAAATCTGTGAAGTTCTGGGCTGTTTGGAGTATTTTCACTGAAGCTATGAGAAAACCGTGTTTCAAGGCGTGGTACGCAAGTACCAGGGTCTTGAAGTGGATTCTAGCAGTTACCGGAAGCCAGTGGAGGGAGCGGAGGAGCGGCGTGGTGTGGGAACATTCAGGAAGGTTGAAGACCAGACGAGCCGCTGCATTCTGGATGAGCTGCAGAGGTCGGATGGCACATGCAGGTAGACCAGCCAGGAGGGAGTTGCAGTAGTCTAGGCATGAGGTGACGAGAGCCTGGACCAGAACCTGCGTGGCTTTCTGGGTCAGCTGGGGACGTATCCTCCTGATGCTGTAGAGCGTGTATCTGCAGCAACGGGTTGTAGCAGCGATGTTTGCGGTGAAGGACAGGTTGTTATCTAGGATCACACCCAGAGTCCTTGCAGTCTGAGTCGGGGAAACAACAGAGGTGCCGATGTTGATTGTCAGGTCAAGAGTGGGACAATCTTTTCCCGGAAGGAAAAGCAGTTCAGTTTTGTCCAGGTTGAGCTTGAGGTGGTGAGCAGACATCCACTGAGAGATGTCAGCTAGACAAGCAGAGATGCGTGCGACGACCTGGGTCTCTGAGCGGGGGAAGGACAGAATTAATTGGGTGTCGTCAGCGTAGCAGTGGTATGAAAAACCATGCGGGCTAATGACAGATCCGAGCGAGTGTGTATATGTGTATATATATATATATGTATATATATATATATATATATATATATATATATATATATGTATGTATATGTATGTATATGTATATATATATATACACATACATATATATATACATATATATATATATATACATATATATATATATGTATATGTATATGTATGTGTGTGTATATATATATATATATATATATATATATATATATATATATATATACATATATATACATACATATATATACATACATACATATATATATATACATACATATATATATATACATACATATATATGTATGTATATATATGTGTATATATATGTATATATATATGTATATATATGTGTATATATATGTATATATATGTATATATATGTATATATATATATATATACTATAATAATACTTTGTATTTATTTGAGTGATTATTCACAGTTTAATAATAATTAAAAACCCCCAACAAATTTATGTTTTGTGATAATTTGTTCTGCTGTACCGAAAACGTATCGCATTCTGAAGTGACACCAGCAAAGCCCCACCCCCCTCTCACACCTCCTCCTCCATGCTTCACGGTGGGAACCACTCATGCAGAAACCACCCGCTCACCTTCTCTGCGTCTCACAAAGTCACGGAGGTTGGAACCAGAAATCTCTCATTTGGACCCATCAGACCAAAGTCCAGATTCAGGGGTGCACATAACTTTTTGAGTGAGTTACTCAGATGAGTACCAGGAGACAGAGTTTGGTACTCTCCCCACACGAAGCGTGGTCCTCCTCAGTGTCTCCTTCACTGTCCTCTATTCACACTTCTTGCATGCTAGATGATGAAGATGATGAAGGTGCACCTCCCTGTCTCTTTTTAAGCCTCCGATTTGCTTTCTCCAACACTTGTTGCCAAAACTGTGAAGTCCTTGATTTCCTGAGGCCAAGTTGAAGGATCAAATACTAAGAAATGATCACATAACTTGAAGTTATATCTGATTTCAGATGTGGGAAGTTACGAAGCACACTTCTTCACAACCCGGGCCCTGAGGTCCTCTGAGCAAGGCCTCCTAAGGGTGCCCCGAACCAGGCTAAAGACTAAGGGTGACCGTGCCTTTGAGGCGGTGGCCCCAAGGCTTTGGAACAAACTCCCCCAAATAATGAAAACCTCGGCCTCAATAGAGATTTTTAAGGGGCGGTTAAAGACCCACCTCTTCCGACAGGCCTTTGGGTCGTCGGAGGAGGAGGTGAGTTAGTGGCTGTCTTTTTTTCTTTTTTTCTTATGGGTGTTTTATCCTATGTGTTACCTGCTGCCGTTTTATGCCTTTTTATTCTACATTTTATAGTTGTACTGTGAATTGTGTCCTGTGTACTGTACTGTAAAGCACTTTGTACATCCGTGTTGAGAAGGGTGCTATATAAATAAAGTTTTACTTACTTCAAGTACTCTACTTATATGATATTTGTACTTTACTTGACTTTGATCTAATTTGTAAAATTAGCTGCACCTTTACCAGCTTTGAGAACACCTTCATGATCAATCATTATAAAACATATCATATATATTATTCTGAAATGGACCAATCTACACAACGACTACTTTTACTGTCGCTACTTTCACTATATTTTGATGATAATACTTTTCTACTTTTACTTGAGGAACATTTTGAATGCAGGACTTTTATTGTAACAGAGTAACACTCTGTCACTTCTACTTTTACTCAAGTACAAGATCTGAGTACTTCTTCCACCTCTGTCTGATTTCAAACTCTTCCACCCTGAGGAAGTTTGCAGCTGTGTGTTTCACTGCACTTTGTTGTAAATCAAACTGCAGCAGCTTGACCACAGAGCGTGAACGTTGTGATCAGCTGATTTTGCGCAGTGCTCCAGTGTGTGCTCGGGCACAGAGGGTGCTCAGGGGAGTCTCCCTCTGCAGCCAGTTGGTGGAGTTTTGGCACAATTCTGTTGTTCATACCGACGTTAACCCTGTCTGTGCACAGAGCACCAACTCTGTCGTCCGGTGATCTAAGCCTCTGCCTCCTGTAAGCTTCACAGGTCCGTCGGTTATGTCCTGCGCGGCTCGGCCGGCTCCAGTTCTGTCTGTCACAGAAAGTCCCAAGAGTTTTTGCAGAGAGCGAAACGGCAACGTAGCGGCTTAATGTCTTTGGGTTTTTTGACATGTCTCGTAGTTTACTCCATTGAGTGTTGACAAGAAACACGTGTAGACGAAATATGTGTTTTTGTTGAGGTACGCAAAGGCGCGTAGTGACACAAGCGACATACTATTCAGATTTTTGCCGCGCATGCGTACCTGCGTACCAGTTATGTGCACCCCTGTACATATTTGCACTGGTCTAATGTCCAGTCCTTGTGTTTCTGGGCCCAAACTATTCTCTTCTCCTTGTTGTCCATCCTCTGTAGTGGATCTTTGCAGCGATTGGACCATGAAGGCCTGATTCACGCGGTCTCCTCTGAACAGTGCATGTTGAGATTGTCTGCTCCTTGAGCTAGGTCATTTGGAGAAACCAGCTCGAGTGCGCTGGAATTTGAAAATACACAACCGGAACAAATCTGCCACTTCCTTACAGAGCCCCTCCCCCAACACACAAACGTGCACATGACCAATGAGGGCACGAGATAAGTTTGTGCACAGATGGAAAGCTGACAGGCAGGTAGGCCAACCTAAAATAATTGGTCGTGCTTTTTACAGTACTACGGCTTCCACAGATGACGTTTTTTTTATGGATCTGTTGTCAAAGCACTTCAGATATTCATTGATATCGGGATGTTAAGAGCATTCCATGGAATATAACCAGTTTATCTCGAGCCGGTTTCTCAAACGTACCTACCCCACCTTTAACTAGATAATTCCATATGTGTTCTTTCATAGTTTTGATGTCTTCAGTATTAATCTACAAAGTAGAAACAAATTAAAATAAACAAAAAACATTGAATGAGAAGGTGTCCAAACTTTTGACTGGTACTGTATATAAAAAACACACATTTTAATATTTAGCAGGTTCCCTCATCTATAATCATTTATACAAGCGCAACTTTGAACATGTACAGCAGTAAAATGCAACATACGAAATAATCAAGAAACCTCAAATCGAACACTGACAGGGAACATTTTACTGCACCGCCATTACTTTTACATAAGAAGGTGCCGTACAATGTTCTGATGATACTTGCATACTTTTACTTAAATGAGGTTTGAATGCAGGATTTTAATTTGTAACGGAGTTTTGTAATTCTATACTGTAGGCTTAGTGTATCTGTGAACGAACCCAAATACAATTCCTTGTTTACATTGCAGCTACGCCAGAAGAAAAAAACCTTTTTCATTTTTAACTGGAAGTGGAAAGGGGCTGGGCTACATGAGGTGACTTGAGCCAACAGAAATACACAATAGGTGTGACTAAGAAAGATAATTTGAACTTATAAAAACAAAGGCATTAATTAGGGCTGCAAAATGTCTCCCATTGTAATGGTGATGAGATTTTTTAAATGCTAGCAGTTTGTTCTGACTGTGTGTTTCCTGTTTCCTGCAGACGTCCAGCAGCTGGTGGTGGTTAAAGAAGAGCTTCTCCCGGACCAGCAGGAGTGGAGCTCCAGTCTGGACCAGGAGGACCCAGAGCCCCCCCCACACATTAAGCAGGAACAGGAGGAGGGAGAGCAGCTTCAAGGGCTGGAGGAGGCTGATATCATTGAGTTCATCTTCACTCCTGACCCTGTGAAGAGTGAAGATGATGAAGAGAAACCTCTGTCCTCTCAGCCTCATCAAAGACAAACTGAACACCTGGAAACAGAAGCTGATGGAGATGACTGTGGAGGACCAGAACCAGCGAGGAACTCAGATCCAGAGAGCAGTTTACAACCAAAGACTGAGGACCACACTGGAGACTCTTCTGAACCTGACACTGAAAACTCTTCTGAACCTGACACTGAAGACAGTGCCGATTGGAAGGAGACCAGAGAACCTGCATCAGGCTCAAACTCATTGAAAAATAGACATGAATCTCTCAGTGATCCACGACGTAGTGCTGGAAATAAACCATTCAGCTGCTCAGTCTGTAAGAAAGCTTTTGCACATAGTGGAAGTTTAAAGACACACATGAGAGTCCACACAGGAGAGAAACCATTCAGCTGCTCAGTCTGTAAGAAAGCTTTTTCACATAGTGGTAGTTTAAAGAAACACATGAGTGTCCACACAGGAGAGAAACCATTCAGCTGCTCAGTCTGTAAGAAAGCTTTTGCACAGAGTGAAAGTTTAAAGTCACACATGAGACTCCACACAGGAGAGAAACCATTCAGCTGCTCAGTCTGTAAGAAAGCTTTTACAATGAATGGAAGTTTAAAGTCACACATGAAACTCCACACAGGAGAGAAACCATTCAGCTGCTCAGTCTGTAAGAAAGCTTTTACATTGAGTGGAAGTTTAAAGGCACACATGAGACTCCACACCGGAGAGAAACCATTCAGCTGCTCAGTCTGTAAGAAAGCTTTTGCACATAGTGGAAGTTTAAAGAAACACATGAGAAGCCACACAGGAGAGAAACCATTCAGCTGCTCAGTCTGTAAGAAAGCTTTTTCAATGAGTGGAAGTTTAAAGTCACACATGAAACGCCACACAGGAGAGAAACCACACAGCTGCTCAGTGTGTAAGAAAGCTTTTTCACAGACTCGTAGTTTAAAGCAACACATGAGAGTCCACACAGGAGAGAAACCATTCAGCTGCTCAGTCTGTAAGAAAGCTTTTTCACATAGTGAAAGTATAAAGAAACACATGAGAGTCCACACAGGAGAGAAACCATTCAGCTGCTCAGTCTGTAAGAAAGCTTTTACATTTAGTGGAAGTATAAAGTCACACATGAGACTCCACACAGGAGAGAAACCATTCAGCTGCTCAGTCTGTAAGAAAGCTTTTGCACAGAGTGGAAGTTTAAAGTCACACATGAGACTCCACACAGGAGAGAAACCATTCAGCTGCTCAGTCTGTAAGAAAGTTTTTACAATGAGTGGAAGTTTAAAGTTACACATGAAACTCCACACAGGAGAGAAACCATTCAGCTGCTCAGTCTGTAAGAAAGTTTTTACAATGAGTGGAAGTTTAAAGTCACACATGAAACTCCACACAGGAGAGAAACCATTCAGCTGCTCAGTCTGTAAGAAAGCTTTTACATTGAGTGGAAGTTTAAAGTCACACATGAGACTCCACACCGGAGAGAAACCATTCAGCTGCTCAGTCTGTAAGAAAGCTTTTGCACATAGTGGAAGTTTAAAGAAACACATGAGAGGCCACACAGGAGAGAAACCATTCAGCTGCTCAGTCTGTAAGAAAGCTTTTACAGAGAGTGGAAGTTTAAAGTCACACATGAAACTCCACACAGGAGAGAAACCATTCAGCTGCTCAGTCTGTAAGAAAGCTTTTGCACAGAGTGGAAGTTTAAAGTCACACATGAGAGTCCACACAGGAGATAAACCATTCAGCTGCTCAGTCTGTAAGAAAGCTTTTACATTGAGGGGAAGTTTAAAGAAACACATGAGAGTCCACACAGGAGAGGAAAAATAGAGCTGCAATGTTTGTGACAAAAGATTAAAATGGCATAATCGTTTCAAAAGACACAAGTGTGTTGGTCGTCAGCTGCTTCTGTAACTGTAAGGGAATACATTTGTCTATTTTGTGTCCTGATGACCTAATGCCGTTACATGTAATACGTTACTCCCTAAGCCTGATTTCACCCCCCCCCCCGCGCCAAACAACAACAACGAACGCAGGCGACGCAGCAGGTTATGGAAAATGGAGGAAATTGAAACTACAGCTAAGAAGAAAAGAAGATACACATACAACAAAGACTGGGAAGACACTTACCCGTGGGTGCAGCCAGTGCAGGGCGACTCTCAGAGAGTTTTTTGCAATCTTTGCAAGAGTAATTTTTAAATTTCACATGGCAGTGAATACGACGTCAAAAGACACAGAGAATGCGATTCTCACAAGAAACGTGTCGCTCAAAAAGAGACATCCCACTCTATGGAGACATTCCTACTTAAACCAAAAAATGATGGCCACTCAGACAAGGAAACAGCAGCAGACATAACCAGTGTTTACCATACAGTGCAACACTCCTATTCATACCGGTCAAATGACTGTGGTAACACAGCTAGCTAGCGCCGACCATTTTTCCAGACTCTGAGGTAGTAAAGAAAATGTCATGTGGTCGTACAAAAGCAGCGTCCATAATAACAGATGTGCTTGCCCCTGCCTCTGTGGAGAGTTGTTTGACAGAGTCAAAGACACCAGTGGTTCTAGGTGACAAAATATGTGGTGGCCCACCTTCTGTTGCTGTGATGGACAAAACTGAAAGCTATTTTATTTGTATGTATTATTATGTTTCTGTTCCCTCCTGGCCAGTGTTGGTTTCATTTTATCTATTAATTGTTGAATTAAGAAGATGCATTTCTAAACACTTGAAGTGAATAATGCCTGCTGCCTTAGTTTACTTTTCTTTATTAAAAAATTGCATTTTGACTTCACTTTCTGCTCTGTTATATATTTGTTACGTTTTTTTTTACGGGGGTTCCTGAATGCAGCGCCCCAAGATTCCGTCACAAAGTTCCAGCCGATCCCATGTCTGCAACCACCCGTGCACTTGGGAGAACTCAGACCGTCGCACCTGAGACACATTTAATCCTTGGTTTATCAATTGTCTCACCTTCTGTTCGGGTGCTGTTGAGAGGGTGTCCCACATTGTCCCACATTGTCCCACACAACCATACTCCTTGTCCCACATTTGGTTTGTTGGGATCTGGTCACCCTAGATCCACCCGCACATCACAACCCGGGCCCTGAGGTCCTCTGAGCAAAGCCTCCTAAGGGTGCCCCGAACCAGGCTAAAGACTAAGGGTGACCGTGCCTTTGAGGCGGTTGGCCCCAAGGCTTTGGAACAAACTCCCCCAAATAATGAAAACCTCGGCCTCAATAGAGATTTTTAAGGAGCGGTTTAAAGACCCACCTCTTCCGACAGGCCTTTGGTTCGTCGGAGGAGGTGAGTTAGTGGCTGTCTTCTTTTTTTCTTTTTTTATTATTGGGTGTTTTGTCGTATGTTTTATCCTATGTGTTTACCTGCTGCCGTTTTTATGCCTTTATTCTACATTTTATAGTTGTACTGTGAATTGTGTCCTGTGTACTGTACTGTAAAGCACTTTGTACGTCCGTGTTGAGAAGGGTGCTATATAAATAAAGTTTTACTTACTTACCCACTGCTCATTTAAGGTGGACTCACCTTTGCAAGGGACCCAGCTAGTCTTAGTGTGTCTTAATGCAACGTTTTTATAAAGTGTTACTGGGACCAACAACGTGCTGTTGGGTTGTGTTGCCTCTCTGCAGGACGGTGTCTGTACTCAAAGATTGTTTATGAAATGAGAGGGCTTTCACTCTGTCTTTGTTGTCTAACAACGCCCAACAGAGTGATACCTCTTCTTTCCCAGCAGATGGCATACATGTTACATCATCCAGTTTCAACTGTCATCCACATATTAATGATTCAAAACAGCAAGGTGTGAGATATGGCTAGTAATTTAACAATAACACCCCTTATTGTTAAATACCAACTATTGTGCAATATATATACAGTGGGGCAAAAAAGTATTTAGTCAGCCACCAATTGTGCCATGTTCTCCCACTTAAAAGATGAGAGAGGCCTGTAATTTTCATCCTAGGTACACTTCAACTATGAGAGACAAAATGAGAAAAGAATCCAGAAAATCACACACTGTTGCTGGTATTTGGCCCATTCCTCCATGCAGATCTCCTCCAGAGCAGTGATGTTTGGGGCTGTCGCTGGGCAACCACAGACTTTCAACTCCCTCCAAAGATTTTCTATGGGGTTGAGATCTGGAGACTGGCTAGGCCACTCCAGGACCTTGAAATACCACTCCTTCGTGCCCGGGCGGTGTGTTTGGGATCATTGTCATGCTGAAAGACCCAGCCACGTTTCATCTTCAATGCCCTTGCTAATGGAAGGAGGTTTGTCACTCAAAATCTCACGATACATGGCCCCATTCTTTCCTTTACATGGATCAGTTGTCCTGGTCCCTTTGCAGAAACACAGCCCCCAAAGCATTGATGTTTCCACCCCCATGGTTCACAGTAGGTGTTCTTTGGATGCAACTCAGCATTCTTCTCCTCCAAACACGTCTAGTTGAGTTTTTACCAAACAGTTCTATTTTGCGTTTTCATCTGACCATATGACATTCTCCCAATCCTCTTCTGGATCATCTAAATGCTCTCTAGCAGACTTCAGACGGGCCTGGACATGTACCTGGCTTAAGCAGGGGGACACGTCTGGCCACTGCAGGATTTGAGTCCCTGGCGGCGTAGGTGTATGATGGAAGCTTTGTTACTTTGGTCCCCAGCTCTCTGCAGGTCATTGACTCGGTCCCCCGCGTGGTTCTGGATCTTTGCTCACCGTTCTTTGTGATCATTTTGAACCCACGGGTGGTGAGGTCTTGCGTGGAGCCCCAGATCGAGGGAGATATCAGTGGTCTTGTATGTCTTCCATTTTTCTAATAATTGCTCCCACAGTGGATTTCTTCACACCAAGACTGCTACCTATGCAGATGCAGTCTTCCCAGCCTAGGTGCAGGTCTACCATTGTGTTTTCTGGTGTCCTTTGACAGCTCTTTGGTCTTGGCCATAGTGGAGTTTGGAGTGGACTGTTTGAGGTTGTGGACAGGTGTCTTTATACTGATAACGAGTTTCAAACAGGTGCCATAATACAGTTAACGAGTGGAGGACAGAGGAAGGCTCTGAGAGAAGAAGCTACAGGCTGCTGAGAGCCAGACATCTTGTTTGTTTGTCGGTGACCAAATACTTATTTTTACCGAGGAATGTACCAATTAATTCATAAAAAATCCTACAATGTGATTTCATGGATTCTTTCCCCCCGTCAACTATGAGAGCATAGTTGAAGTGCTACCTAGGAGGCAAGATTACAGGCCTCTCATCTTTTTCTAATCGCAACCATCTTTTTCTCTAATCGTACAGCAATGGGGTTTTTTCTCACCCTTGAGAGTCTGTACCCCTTCTTCGCCCAACCGGGAACTCATCATGCATACAAACGGCGTCAAAATGAGCTTGGTGTTAAAGCGGAGTTTACAGCACTGAGCGACACAAGGTGGACTATAGGGGGAAAAACGTGTCTGTTGTAAAATACACTATCAAGCCCTGAGGCGTCTGGTTTGTTAAATGCTGTGAGAAGGCAGATCACTGCGTGAGTCTGATTATTTGCAAACATAAAAAGGAACTTGGCCGCTGGACATTATCCTAACTTCAAAAAGCTGTTTTGCTGGCCCTCTCTCGTTACCCGTTGGCACAGCAAACGTGTGAGAGATCGTTCGCAGCCAAACTGGCTCAGACAAACGGATGCATCAGGAGGAGGTTGGCAACACTGAGTCTGCTTCACATTGAGAGCAACCTCACAGAGAAAATCAAAGCGAGGACATTATTGACGCCTATGATGCCACGGCGAAGCATCGCATATTTCTGCATTAAGGTAGGACAATGTTATGAGCTGCCAAGTATTGATATTGACACTGTTTATGTTTAAACAAGTGTTGGACAGATACAAGGAATAAAGCAGCAAACCTCTACTGAGAAACAATCAAATAAAAAGCTTATACGGCACAGGGAGGGGTAGACATTAAGGGTCAGATCTATTGTCATTATCAATGGCCCACATTGTACACGTTGTAACCACGGACAAACCGCCTCACAATACGCTATGTTGTCGCGTTAATAAACGAAACCATTTAATTTAGTAGTTTAGCCTTCCCAACTTGAGCCTCACGCTCCTCCTTCTCCACTGGAGACGGGCCAACACGTACTTTCATCTCTGGCATCTAACCTAGAGCCTGTAAGAGAGGGACTGGGCAGAAAGCGGGTCAAAGTGAGGCATGGTAAAGGGCTTTTCCTGTGCACTAGCACTCCGAAAGCAGGAGCATCAACGTGGCCTTCACTAGGAGGTTACTGATGCAACAGCCCCGGCCACCGTGCCAGGAGATTCCACGAATCAGGCAGACTCAAACCCCCCTGCTCAACTAGCCCATATACCAAAGTAGCCTTGAGATCACTTTTAGTGAGAGCAGTGGAGACAAAAACATTATAGTGATCAGCAATGAACCGCAAAATCAACCTTTCCTACAGCAGTCTAGCTGATACAACAGTAGGATTGGCCACAAAACTGCTCCAAAACAAAAGCCATCCCTGAACCCACAGCTAATTACAAGATTTAAAAAAATCCTACCACTAATGCCTCACAAACATTGACGTCAGTCTTCCAAATAACGAACTTCCCCAGATCCTGCCTACCACAACTTACCTCCTATCTTCTGAAGCGTGCCGGGCTCGAGGGCCGACTTTAAAGGCAACATCAGCGGCCCGAAACCCTGAATCGCCTGCCCCCAACAGGGAACAAATCCCCACCCAGGATTACCCCCAACATAAAAACCGCAAAATAATAAATGAGTGCCTGAAGGAAGGACTGATTCAGCCCAGCTAGACACTCCCCTGTCTAACTGAGGAAGCTGTTCAACAGGAAGAGACTTCACAGCCAATGCTACACTTATTATACACCACTGCTCACCACCACACACAATATCAACACCACACAACAAACAAATACTCACTCTTTGTCTCAAAGATCGGACGAGCCCCCCATTTGTTACGTTCCCTCCTAATCCTAGTACTTCTACTTTTACTCAAGAACAAGATCTGAGTAATAATAATAATAATAATAATACATGGGACTTTTATAGCGCTTTTCATGAAACTCAAAGACGCTTGACAGAGAATTAAGAGGAGAAAAAGAGACGAGAGAAGAAAAAAAATAGATAACAAAGAATACAAAAAAGAGATAAACAGAACAGGAAATAGGGGGGAGGGGGGGGGGGTCAGTGGTTGAATGCAGTGTTGAACAGGTGGGTTTTGAATGCTGTGAGGGAGGAAGAGTCTCTGATGGATTGGGGTGGTAGGTAGTGAGTTCCAGAGGGTGGGGTGGAGCAACGGAGGAAGGCTCTGCCGCCCCAGGACTCGAGGTTGGTCTGGGTGGGGAGGGACAGGAGGTTGGCAGGAGCAGAGCGGAGGGAGCGAGTGGGAGTGTGTCTGTGGAGGAGGTCAGTCAGGTAGGATGGGGCCAGGTTATGGAGGGCTTTGTACGTCATACGGAGGATTCTGTACTGAATTCTCTGGGGGATGGGGAGCAAGTGGAGCTTGATGAGGACGGGGGTAATGTGGTTCACGGATTCGGGTGTGGGTGAGTAGACGGGCGGCGGAGAGTTCTGGATATATTGAAGTTTTTGAGAATTTTTGCAGGTGAACCGTAGAGGAGGCTGTTGCAATAGTCCAGACGGGAGGTTCTGAGGCGCTGATGAGGGTTTCGGCAGCCGTGGGAGAGGGATGGACGTAGACGGCGATGTTTTT
Organism: Pseudochaenichthys georgianus; assembly: GCF_902827115.2. NCBI lineage: Eukaryota > Metazoa > Chordata > Actinopteri > Perciformes > Channichthyidae > Pseudochaenichthys > Pseudochaenichthys georgianus. The sequence continues at coordinate 65,880 of NW_027263288.1, forward strand.
GAGGTGGAAGAAGGCTGTTTTTGTGATCTGTTTGATGTATTTGTTGTAGGAGAGCGTTTGGTCAAATAGGATGCCTAGGTTCCGGATTGTGAGGGGAGGTTTTAACTGGGAAGCCGTCTATGTTTGAGGGTGAAGGTAGTGATAGGTGTGGTGAGCTTTGTTTTGTCCAATGATTATTATTTCAGATTTATCGCAGTTGAGTTTCAGGTAGTTAAGTTGGAGCCAGTGATTTTTATTTCAGTGATGCAGTTTTGTCAGGATGGAGTGGGTAGCAGTGGAGATGGACTTGTTGGAGATGAGAAGCTGGATGTCGTCGGCAAAGCAGTGGAATTGAAGTCCATGACGGCGGATTATGTGACCAAGGGGAAGCAGGTAACAGGATGAAGAGGAGGGGGCCGAGAACTGAACCTTGAGGGGACACTTGGGGGAGAGGGAGCGGTGGGGATTTGCAGTATTATTGATGTAAGATGAACTGGTTTCTGTCAGAGAGGTATGAAGTGAACCAAGACAGGGCAAGTGCCGGTGATGTTGAAGGTGGTTTCAAGACGGCGTGAGGAGGATGGAGAGTGACTGGATTGGTGTCGAAGGGCAGCGCTGAGGTCAAGGAGGATGAGGATGTTGAGGTTACCGGCGTCGGAGGAGAGGAGAAGGTCATTTGTAATTTTGAGGAGTGCGGTTTCGGTACCGTGGTTTGAGCGGAATCCGGATTGAAAAGTTTCAAAGAGGTTATTAGCAGAAAGATGATGCTTGAGTTGTGACGCTACAGCGCGTTCCAGAACTTTTGACGAAAGGGTAGATTCGAGATTGGTCTGAAGTTATTAGGGTTGTTAGGGTTTAGTCCGGGTTTTTCAGAATAGGGGTGATAGCCAGCTATTTTGAGGGACGGTGGGACGGTGCCAGAAGACAGGGAGGAGTTGATTGTTTTAGTGATGAGTGAAGAGAGAGTAGGAAGGCAGGCCTTAAAGCTGGAGGGAATGGGGTCCAGGGGGCAGGTGGCAGTTTAGTTTTCATCTCTGTGAGGAGATCAGAGAGGTCAGTAGGGGAGACAGGGGAGAACTGGGACAGGGGTTGGCAGGATAAGGGGGGGCAGGTGGCTTGAGGGAGAGCTGGTGTGGCGGTGGTTAAGCTGCTGTAAATGTTGTTTTTTTGCCTTGAAAAATGTGGAGAAAAGAGCTGCATTCGTCGACTGTGAATGACTGAGTGGGCGTGTCCAGGGGGCTGAGGAGTTTGTTTATTGTGGAGAAGAGTGTTTTGGGGTTTCCGGAGCCAGAGTGGATTAACTGAGAGTAGTAGGTGGAGCGGGCATCTTTATATTGCTGTAGGCAGTGATGTACCTGAACGCGTTCAATGAACGATCGTTCATGAACGCGTTCATATTTTGGGCGAACGTGAACTGAACGTACTGTATTTCCGCTAGATGAACGTAATTGAGAACGCGTTCATTCTCAGCGCTGTATAACGGCGTTCAAAAGTGCGTTCATTCTCAGCACTGTATTATAACGGCGTTCAAAAGTGTGCCAGATTTCATATGCCTTTCAGCCGAAAACCCAGTTAAAACACACCGTAAACAGGCTTCAAAATAATGCGGAAAACCACCCAATCTGGCAACAGCAAGCTGCCTGTGACGCGTACGCGCCTGTCACCCCCTGGCTGTCGCACTAAAATATAAATATACTAAATATATCAGACTCCTCACAACAAACAATGTGGAACCGCGGAACCGGCGAGCATTGAATTAATTAATTAATTAGTATGGACGAAGCCGAGAGCAGCTGCAGCAGCACTCGCTCAGAGTGAGACTCTACGGCAGGGGTGGGGAACCTCCGGCCTCCGGCCGTATACGGCCCGCGAGACAATTTGGTACGGCCCTCGAGGTAATTTATAAACACACGCAAAAAAATAAAAAAATGAAAGAAATCTAGACCGCAAAAAAATTAAACAAGCGAGTGCCTGTTTTTCCTGGCCAAGGTCAGGGTCCTTGAACACAACACGAGCCTAACGTGTCATCACGTGGTATATGTCTCGACTGACAGGGTGCAGTTCTGACGGAGAGCACCAGAACGCCACTCCAGCACTTCAGAAATTGCATTACCGATAAGTCCATACACATGCTGCAGTTTCTGCGTGTCTGTGTCTTTAGTTGAAAGCCCAGTGGCGATCTGCTCATCTGTCATACAGTCAATAACTGTGTTGTTATCATTAGCATCTGGTTAGCTAGCTATGCTAACGAATATAAGAAGCTTTGTCTACAACCAGTGAGGTAAAGGCACATCTTTATATGATCATTATAGTTATAAAAAAAACAAGAGAATAAAGTAAACAGGTATAACATACTATATGACAGTTATTAATAAGAAGAATACAGTTTGAAAGGGGAGTGATTTGTCAAATATCCATAAATTAAAAGAAAATCTGCTTACAGTTGTGTTTGGGTGTTGAGAGATGTGTCCATAGATCTCCTAATGTTGCTCTCAAAGTGCAACAAATCTTCCCAGGGGAGCATGCCCCCCGGACCCCTCTAGAGGAGGATAGGTCCCCCCCACTTAAACCATGTTCACATGGATAGGAAACTAAATACATTTGCACACATCTTGTGTCCATAAATTATCTTTCTGTGTTGGTGGTCACGCCACACCCTGCACGTGCATGCATACGCGAGTCATGGTGAGATATCTGGATGAAGAGGCTGCTTTTTCTTTGCACAGCATGAAATGAATGGGCTGTGATTTTAGTTTTTTTAAGCAGAGGTCAATAACTTGTACGGCCCTCTGAGGATATTGTAAAAATTGAAATGGCCCATTAACATCGTACAGGAGACAAATAATAGCTCGCAGCAACGTATTGAAAAAAGAACTATGAACTATAAATTAGTTCATTTTTGAAACCATGAACTTTAGTTCAACATTTTGAATTATGAACTATGAACTGAACTAGTTCATTTTAAAATGTGTGAACTGTGAACTGAACTAGTTCATGTAGAAAGTGAACTTTCCCAACACTGGCTGTAGGTGGTCTTTGTAGGTTTGAGAATGAATTGTGAGACCTGTTTTATTGCGGAGTCTTTCAAGTTGCCGGGCTCGGGTTTCATCAGGCGGAGTTCGGGGGGAACCAGGGAGCAGAGCGGGTGAAGGAAACTGTTTTGGTTTTTATGGGTGCAAGTTGGTCAAGGCAGGAGGACAGTTGTAGGGTAGTGTAGTGTCTTCTGCCATCCAAAAACTCCGAAAAAATATTTGTTTCTCCGAATCGAAGGGGGAAATACAAAAGCATTGTACACAATTCAAACCAATCAATGTTGTGTAATTAACAAGGATAATCTGGTGTTTTTTAGTCGATGAGTAGTGCAGATATCACTGTAAAATCAATCGACAGTAAGGAGAATAGGCTACTTACTTCCAGGTGTAAAATGCTCCGTTATCCAATGGGAATGGACGCTCGTAATACAATACAGGGGACATGATCATTATCTTTTAAATAACGTTAACTAAAGGGAACAATCTATTTGACACAGCTGAAGCTCTGGCCTTCCTTACAAACTAACTAATTTAATAAAAATCACAGTTGCATTACCCACAATGCACTGTTTTTTGAGAACACAAATTCGTAATTAATGTAATTTTTACATTCTGACGAAAAATACAAATAATTATGAATACAAATAAAATAAAAGAAGCCTCCCGTGAGTTACTACAAGCTATAAAGTCGATTTTAAAAACGTTGTATAGAATAAAAGCTCACTGCGGGACGTTGTAGAAATGCGTGTGTGCACCACGACAAAGGAGCCTCATTCACTTTACATTGGGGTTATTCGCGTGGTGCAGACACGTAAATGTAACAAAGTTCGTGACTCCACCACGCATTGCGGTGTTAAGGAGTCATGGTGGAGTCACGCATTCTGGTGAGATCAGGTTGTGGAAAAGCTTAGCTCTCCCCAGCAGCAGAAGGTTGAGGAATTAAACACTTCTGTTCTCGACTCTCAGAAACTGGGCCAATCCTGATCAGGAAGTTGCACAAAGGCATGCAGGCACAAGAGCTCGTGAATTATGAGCTTGTTTCCGGGGGAATAATGGATTTGTATGACAGCCGTTATGGAAATGCCTCCGATGTGCGGCTGCAGCGAGTTGAATGTAATCCCTTTACCAAGTGGACATTAGTGTTGTCACGATACCAACATTTTGGTTTCGATACCGATACCAAGTCAAGAATTGCGATTCCGATTCTTTTTCGATACTTTTCTTTAAAAAAGGGAAACACGGAATATCGGCTTTAAAATTAGGAATAACAGATGATTTTAGCAGTCAGAACAACTAAAGCAGCAGTGTTACTAAGAACAGAAACACCAAAGAGTCACATCTAATATAAATATATATAAAAGCATTTATTTTAATTGTGTAGCAGTGAGTTTAACATTTTGGCAGCACTGTTGAGCATTTTGAAAATGTATTTTCATGCCTCTGTGCAAGGCTTAGTCTTTCTATCTGTATAGCCACTGGTGTAAAGTAACTAAGTTCATAAACTCAAGTACTACTTGGGTACAATTTTGAGATACTTGTACTTTATTTAAGTATTTCAATGTTTCTTTTGCTACTTTGTTCTTCTAATCCACTACAGTTCAGAGGTACATGGTGTACTTTTACTCCACTACATGTATTAATCCCTTTAGTTACTTCACAGATGTGGATGAATGATGTGAAATATAATCAAGTGTTAAATCAGACTTTAGTTCCACCTGGAGTGAATCCACCAGCTACCCTGCAGTCTACAAAGTACTTCAGACTAGCTGCACCTTCATCAGCTTTGAGAACACTTTCATGATCAATCATTATAAAACACATCATATATATTATTCTGAAATGGACCAATCTGCACAAGGACTACTTTTACTGTCGCTACTTTAATACTTTTACTTGAGGAACATTTTGAATGCAGTACTTTTACTGTAACAGAGTATTCTACACTCTGGTGCTTCTAGTACAAGACCTGAGTACTTCTACTTTTACTGTCGCTACTTTAACTATATTTTGATGATAATACTTTTGTACTTTTATTTGAGGAACATTTTGATTGCAGGATTGTTCCTACATTCTGGTACTTCTACTTTAACTCAAGTACAAGACCTGGGTACTTCTACTTTTACTCAAGTACAAGATATATACTTATACCACCTCCGTTTATAGCCTATGAAAAAAACTAATAGAAAACGAAGGCTAAAGCTAACGTTAGCAGATAGTGATGCTAGTTTGCTAGTTAAGTTAGCTCAACGATAATATTGCGACAGAAACACTTTTTAGTGCACATCACGCTCTGCCGCTCCGACAGGGAGCTCTGCTCTGAACACCTGAACGGCCCGTTCACAGACTTCTGGCGTCTTTTTTGTCAACAAGCCGAGGCGCAGCGGCAGTTGCACTCCCACTTGCAGCCATGCTTCTCGTTTTCTCACATGCTCTGGCAGCTAGCGCGTGGCCGCGTGCACGAGAGAGGGGAGGGACTTAGAACGTGCTTGAGAGCAGCGGGACTGCAGGCACGCTGCAGTGCAGGGAGTGGAAACAGAGCGCTGAACACACACGGCTCTTATTAAAACGGCGCTTTTTCACCGGAGTACTTTCCCCCGTCATTCTTAAAGTACCGATACTAATGAAACGGAGGAATCGTACAGTTTTTAACGGCAGGGTATCGCGGTACCTTTCAAGTATCGGTACACCGTGCAACACTAGTGGACATACTGCCATTACACTCAGAACGTGATCATCAGGAAATGGAAATCCATTATTGTGTCCCACTTTTGGGTAAACGCACCATTATTCCTTTTTAAATAAATATATATATATTTATAAAACGGACAAGTCAAATCAAGCAATCTGATTGGTTCTTAGCCGTGATATACTGAGCGTATACCACGAGTAGAATTGTAAGTTACTTTTCACAACAAGTCAGTATCCCTCCGCGTCTGAGAAAAACAGTATACCGTTGGGCTGAAAAGCAAACTGCCTCCATACTTGAACAAGAAAGCAGCGGAGAAGTAACGGGGCAGACCCTCCTCTTTACGCAGCGGTCCAGACATAGACATCAAACGGCAAAACATATTCAGTGTGCAGTTCCTTTGGCATTAGGGCAGGATATCTAGATACTTTCCAAGGTTTGACATAATGAATTGTGCTACTTTTAAAGCAAGCAACGATGTTTTCAAATCTGTAATCAAAAAGGTCCGCACAAACGCTATCGACCAATCAGATTGCTTGATTTGACTTGTCAGTTTTATAAATATATTTACATTTCTTCCGTTACGAAACAAACTTACAAAGCATAAGATGGAAACATTTAAGATTAACTTCGACCTCCGGGGGGGTCTTACTATGTGGATTGAGTGCCTATCTCCAGGGGGGGAAAGCACCTAAACGACGACATGCAGAGCTCCGTGAAGAGCAGGCAGACCAGCTGGAGAAGGACCTCCATTCAAAAGCTTTCTGACCCGGGTCTTGAAACAAAGCAGAGAAATTATGACCGTTAGTGGCCACAGGTGCGAAAGCTCTCTCCAGAGCTGCGGGAAGCCGAGTCTCGGGGACCGGAGAAAGTGGAGCAATATTCTCACCACGCCGAGCAACAGCCGAGAACAACCTCAACCCAGCGCCATATAGATAGAAGAGTTACGACAACGGAAGTCCAAAAACGGTTATCGTCACGTGGTTCATGTAGACGAGGATCGTTCCCCGGAAGTTCATGGCGGGCAATGTGAATGCATTGATAACAGGAGATAGAACTACGATTTTTGTTAATAATTAGTGAATAAAGGTTTTGATTTGCAATATTTATACAACAAATCGATATGTGTATGTATTTACATCAATATGTTTTAAAAAATAAAATCGAATTTGCTAATATTAAGTGATAATATTAGGATTAGTGTGAACAGCTAGTTTACATGTTACTAACAGTGCCTTGGTTAAAGAGCCTGTTGCTGTTTATTTATAGCTTTGAATTCTTTCAAACCAATATTATCTACTTGTATGGTAGTCAGGAGCATCACTTTCTAATGTGTATTGATATATTTAGAGGGAGGGGATCTAAAGTAATGCTTTAAAATTCAGATTAGATTAATTTCTACCATTTTCTTAAATTCATGGTAGTTTCAGTAATCCCCATGGTAACAGAGGACACAAGTTATCTAAATGACTAATGTCATCTTTATGGCTTTCAGAAAGGACAGGAGACCGACAGGTGACTATCAAAGGACTAGCAGCAGCAGCATGATGATGATGATGATGATGATGATGATGATGATGATGATGATGATGATGATGATGATGTTAAATGTGTTGTTTTAGGAACATCCATTGCAAATACATGGAATTCAATAAACATTGAATAGCATATCATGCAGTTTGTCGGTGCCTTTTCCTCCGTGTTGTCCTGGTTTGCTGTGCTGCCTCCTAGTCGCCACCATGGTTTGCTGTGCTGCCTCCTAGTCACCACCATGGTTTGCTGTGCTGCCTGGGGATGCTCCAATCGCTCCGAGAAAGGAGTACGAATGTACGGCTTCCCCACTGACACAGAGCGGAGGACAAAATGGCTGGCTCAAGTCAGCAGGAGCAATTTCACGACCAACAGCAACAAAATATGTGATGTAATTATATACAAATACTGCATTTGCACTTTTTCACAAAACGAAAACCACACCATTGGGAAAGCTTCATGTTTTGTTTAATACAAAAAACCGGGAAAGGCTTGAAAAACACTGAGAGTTGAGACTCAAGGTGCAGGGTGAGGGTCTCAGTGCAGGTATTCAGGCTCCACTGAACCCCCCTCTGGTTCTTGTGCTGAAAGAGGGAGTAACAGACAGGAGAAAGGGTTATACACACACAGCACACCTATTGGATGGGAAATGCCTTGGGGAGATAAGGTGTTTACTTATATAAAACAGTAGTATTAAACTTACCTTGTGTTTTCACTCACTTAAGTCCCTCTCCCTTTGCCATCAATCCAAAATCAGCTGAGCTGCAACATTATACAGACAGGTAATAATCAACATAATCACAAGGACACAATATGGCTCTGCTAAAAACACTCACTCTTACACGCACCAAAGTTATATTTATCTAATATTTAACTCCCTGGTCCATTGGAGTGAACGGAGATGTCGTAACTCTTCTATTATATGGCTCTGCCTCAACCTATACAAGTAACCTCGTAAGCCTGCTGGACAGGTTTTCAGTGGCTGCACAATAAACGGCAACATACACATGAATGTAAATAAATAGCCAAATAATGGATCAACGCTCTCTGTGTAATATGTTCGCAAGCTGTTAGTGTTGTTGCATAGCAACCACCTCGCACTATGTTTCGTGTAGAAGGCAACGAAGGGACTATTTTATTTTGAACATCATTATTTACTAATAAAAACTATTTAAATTAGAGTGTGTATTTTTCTTTCATATTGCCACACTTGGTAACCGTTTTATAAAAGCAATAGCTCACTTCAGGCCGTGAGCTATTGCTTAAATATATTTGTGATTGCTTTGTGTCTCTTTGTACTCTGTGTGTGTCTCTTAATAGAGATTAAGAGTTAATTTTTCATGTATTTGTTTATTCGTGGTTTTTTAATGTCTCTTTGTCGTCTTTTCGTGTCATTTTTTCCAGGTCTTCAGCACAAATGAAATTATTTTCCAGGCAGATGCTGCTCATGAGCTCATAATGGAGTCTGGAAGGCAGTCAAACATTATGTAACACTGTGTATTTGAATCATAGCCAAAGGGCGAGGCGTTTTTAATGCCTCTGCCTCTGCCGTTATGTTTTACCCAAACTGTTAGCACTATGATCAAGACCTCATTAAAATAAATGCTCCTCCATATGTTTCAGTCTTCCCGCTTCAGTCTTACTAACACTCAAACCCCTGAGGGGAATCTGACATAGAGGTGACAATAAAGAATAATACAAACTAGCCATTTAAACAAAATCATTTTTGGACTGTCACCATCTTGGTTATATCTCTCACAGGCTCCGCCCTCTACTGGACTCTATGGGTACTACCTTACCCTGCGAGCATTCTCCCACTGAGACTTCTATAGACGTAGCCGGCCTTGGGCGGGCCTACCTGAATGAGCGTGCATCACACCGTATAAAAGGAGGCCTCGCCTCCTGACTATCATCCTTTTCTCTTCAGCAGCGGAAGTGACTCCACGCGTAGGCCTACCGCTCCCCCCACCGCTGCCACCGAGGCCTGTAAGCCGCCTGAAACAGGGGTTTTACGGCCCGGTGCATCCAGCGCAGCCGACCTTCGTTTCGCCCCAGCTGCCTGATATATGGCGGTGTATGGAGGCGACATGGCAGCAGCCATTTAAAACGAAGGCCCCAGTAGCCGCTATGGCAGGCATCATCAAGGTGGAGGGCCACTCGGACACAACGTGTTCGGGTGTGCCCCCCCTTGATGAGAGCCTGGCGGCCTATCTGCTTCCGCGGGCGGCTGGTTGGGCGGAGGGTAAACGCCCCCTGCCCCTGCTGCCCCGGGACCGAGACACTCTGGAATATCTGGACAAGATGTTCAAGCTCGGTACGCAGATGGCGGCTGCAGCGAATAATCTCGGCGTGTTGGGCGTCTCCCTGATCACCCCTCAGGCAGCCGCCCCTCAGGGGCTCTTTGTCCCGGACGCAAGGGCGGATTCCGCCTCCTCCCTATTTGATGCACAGATTCCTTTGAGAACTTTTAAAAATAAAGAAAGGGTTGATCTGTATCCAAGTGTAAATGTCTTTTGTTTCCACAATGCTACACTTACACATGATGTCTGTACAAATTCCCCACTCGCCGCCCCAGCCGTAGCTCCTGTAACGGCCCCTACACACGGCGGCGTGCGTTGCCGCTTGGCGGTGGGCGTGTCTTGAGCTTGGGGAGTCAACGCGAGCAACACGACCAACAACCAATCACATGAATGTCCCGCCCCGGACATACAAAGCAAAGCATTCATGCTACATCCATGCTGGCTAAATATACTGTCTATGCTTGCTAGCTGTCCATTCAAACGAAGTTCACTGGATATAAACTCCCCAAACAAGCGAAAACCTATCAGTTTCCCCCACTGTCTCTGCCACCTCCCCCCATGCCTGGCTCCTCCGGTTTGTATCCCTGTATGTAAAGAGGGACTGGTGTAGTGGACATTTTTATTATATCCTTATATGCTTAAACCAAATGGTTCTTGTAAATGTCATGTGCTGTTTTCTTCTTCTTCTTCTTCTTCTTCTTCTTCTTCTTCTTCTTCTTCTTCTCTACTTTGGGTTTATTCCCAGGCGCTCCAAGGCCACACAGCTGCTTTGGCTACTGGGAGACTCACACAGTCACACAAGAACTTCCCTACTCTGAGAACCGTTATGCTATCTACCGCTCAAGGCCAGGTGTCTAATAACAATGTGACTGTGTGAAGACAGATTTCTCACATTCCCACTCATTTCCTATATAACCTCTGCTTTTTCATTGTATGGCGCACACTCTGGCAGACTATTCTATGCTCTGTCAGATCTGTGTCTATATTATATCTGTATCATGTATTTGAAGCTTCAAATAAATAACCCAAAAGACAAGCTCTGTCTGATTCACCATTTATTTGTTTTGACCACTTTGACTTGTACTCTCCAGCTGTATTGGGTCCTAGATTTCCATAACAAATGGCGTTGTCGGCAGGATCTCTGCAAGTTAGATTGGAGACACCTCCGGACGCTGGTGGTCGCTCCAGGATCCTCGGATCCTCCTCTACCTCGACAGAAACCGTACGGAACGAGAGGACCAGCGCCGGGGTGGAACCGATTGACTTCACGAGATCCAACGAACTCAAAGGGCTTTCAATACTGGGTGAGATGTGCAAAGTCTACATTGTTTAAAGTTAAACGTAATTAAACTCGACATGACATTTATGAGAGGGACTGCTCGAAAGTAGGATATTTGGGATATCTGTATCATCGACGGATGAAAAAATAGTGTTTTGGTAACAAGGTTGTTTTGGTAACACTTAAAGACTTTGTTATGGGAGCAAAGCATAGGGGATTTGTACATTCTCCTGAGGGTCCGATTATGGATGTCATGCGAGCAAAATATGGTGAAGACAGTCTGTCTAAATTAAATATATGGATGGAAATGTTCGGATTTCCTAAGGGAGGTTTTTTGAGTAAATTAAAAATCAAGAACCTTAAAAGAATAAATTACAAGAACATGAAGATGGAATGAAGGGTAAAAAAATAAAAATAAAGTTAAAGTAAAAGACTTATAGAAAACTGGACACTCACAGAAAGTGTTTATAATACTGGGGAGTAAAAAAAAGGCAGTTGGCCTTGGGCATTAAATAAAATATTAAGGTTGAAGATGAATGTGAAGAAAAGAAATACATTATTTCCAAAAGACATGTAAACCCCAGACATCTCTGTGTCCTTCCATTGCAGGCCTGAATGACCTCTCCTCGACTGGGTATCCTTCCCTCCTCCGGCGTACAACCCTGGCAATCCGGTTGGCACACCTCAATCAATCAATCAATCAATGTTTATTTATATAGCCCAATATCACAAATGTTACATTTGTCTCAGTGGTCTTCACAGTGTGTACAGAATATCAGTATGACAATACGACACCCTCTGTCCTTAGACCCTCTGTCCTTAGACCCTCACATCGTACAAGGAAAAACTTCCAAAGAAAACCCAGTTTAAAGGGAAAAATGGGAGAAACCTCAGGGAGAGCAGCAGAGGAGGGATCCCTCTCCCAGGACGGACAGACGTGCAATAGATGCCGTGTGTAAATTGAAAAGATAATACATTTGCAACATAGGTAGTCCAGATGTTTGGAAATGCATGTGTGTATAATAGGAAGATGAATCCATGAGGATATCCATCCAGGACTTATGATCCAGGACCACAGCCACGACTCAAGATCCAGCGCTCGCGATCCAGGACACAGGACCGCAGGATCATCCATGACTCCGGATCCCAGCATATATAGACACCAAAAGAAAGACATTTGGGGAAGCTGGGTTAATCGGAACATGAGAGGACACAGGTACAGACAGAGAGAAGGAAGAAGTAAGATGTCCCCCGACAAACTAAGCCTATATCAGCAAAACTAGGGGCTGAATCTAATCAGCCCTAACTATAAGCCTTATCAAAAAGGAAGGTCTTAAGCGCACTCTTAAAAACGGATAGGGTGTCTGCCGCCCGAACACAAACTGGAAGCTGATTCCACAAATGTGGAGCTTGATAAGAAAAGGCTCTAGCTCCCATTGTACTTTTAGAGATTCTAGGAACAACCAACAACCCTGCATTCTTGGAACGCAATGCCCTAGTAGGACAGTAGGGTATAATGAGTTCTTTAAGGTAAGATGGCGCCTGCCCATTAAGGGCTTTGTAGGCGAGAAGAAGAATTTTAAATTCTATCCTGTGTTCTATAGGGAGCCAGTGTAAGGCAGCCAGAACAGGAGTAATGTGGTCTCTTTTCCTAACTCTGGTTAGTACACGAGCCGCAGCATTTTGAATCAGCTGAAGCGACTTGATTGACTTCTTGGTACTCCCTGATAGTAAAGAGTTACAATAATCTAGCCTAGAAGTAACAAATGCATGGACTAGTTTCTCTGCATCGTTTTGAGGCAAGATATGCCTGATTTTTGCAATGTTACGTAGATGGAAGTAGGCGGTCCTTGAAATTGATTTTATGTGGGCGTTAAAGGATAAATCCTGATCAAATATAACACCAAGATTCCTTACAGTCTCACTGGAAGCCAAATTAATGCCATCCATAGTTAGTTTCGTAGATTCTTCGGGCCAAGTACAATAACTTCAGTTTTGGTCGTGTTTGGTCGTGTTTATCACGATCAAAAAGTTTAAGGTCATCCACGCTTTCAAGTCCCTAAGGCAGTCCTGAATTTTATTTAGATGATTAATTTCATCAGGCTTGATTGACAAATATAGTTGAGTATCATCCGCATAACAATGAAAGTTTACAGAATGATTCCTTATAATATTGCCTAACGGAAGCATATATAATGTGAACAAAATAGGTCCGAGCACTGAGCCCTGTGGCACTCCATGGCTAACTTTGGTGTGCGTGGAAGATTCATCGTTAACACGTACAAACTGAGAGCGTTCAGATAGATAGGACCTAAACCAGCCTAAAGCAGTTCCCTGTATGCCAACTAAGTGCTCTAGTCTTTGCAATAGGATATCATGGTCGATAGTATCAAATGCAGCACTGAGATCGAGCAAAACAAGAATAGAGACAAGTCCCTTGTCTGAGGCTATTAGAATATCATTTGTGACTTTAACCAGAGCTGTCTCTGTGCTATGATGTGTTCTAAAGCCTCCACCGCCACTACAAGCCACCTCCACCGCCACTACAAGCCCCAGCCATGCAGTCAGCGTCAACTCCAAGCTCGTCCACCCCCATCAGGCCCAAGTAGATGGGGACAACAGCGGGATAAACAAACCCGATGCCCTAGGAGACCAAGCAGGTGTTTGGGAGACAAACCTCAGTAATGCCTTTCTCAACGGACTCACAGACACAGCGCAAGCTAAGCAAAATGCTGGCCGCTCACAATACCGAGGGAGAGGCAGAGGAGGTTTTCCGAGGACGAGAAGCAAGACCTTCATTTGACGAAAGATATTTCAAGTGTGGAAGTGTTGAACATTGGATTATGGGACTGCTCACAGAACACTGGCAGTGGAGGCAGAGGGGGACAGCAAGGAAGGGGCCCAATCGAGCGAGACGGAAATTCAGCCAGCAGCATCTAACCAGGGAAGTGACACACACACACAAGCATCATACATGCTATTGAGAAATTAGAAGAATTAGAGAACATGTCTGTGGTTAAAAAGGAAAGGGTACATATTTGAAATATGACAGTGAATGTTTGCATTAAGAAATGTCCCACACTGACTTTGGTAAAAAAGGGCAGATTTGCCTGAATGCAAATTTAGTGGTAGATTTATTCACTCAATAGGAGCTGGGTAACTGTAAAGGAGAAGTTTCTGTACCACTTCAGAGTAAATATAACGGTGATGACAGTCATACATTCCCACATCAGTAAAAAACAGTTATTTTATCATCTGCCTGCCCAACACATTTACTGGGCAGAGATCTGATTCTCCGGTTCGGCTTGGACCTCATTTTTCCACAAATGAGGGTCTTAACGTCCGACAGCCATCTCCTACGATGGTTAAAAAAAGTGTCATTTGATGATAAAGAACTGGTGAATGTGTATCAATGGGCTGCTGACATATCCTGATTCTCAGGAGTTGTTGCGTTTGACTGATCAACGTGTTTTTCCACCTGCTGTGTGGAGGCTTCATTTGCATTGTACTGCTAACGTGGTTGAAAGATCCGTGTAAATGCTATGATGAGAGTTTTTCTGTTAGAATGTGTGAATGATGAGCTCATGCTTAAAACAATGTATTGGAATTTGTTGGGTAGCGCTATCTCTGTTAGACTCACACACACACACAAGACACAACCAGCTGTGTCAAATCCCAGGGGCGGTCCACACATTTCACTAGCCAGGGGGCCCCACTGATAGATGGAGGGATTTGGGTCCAATCGTTAAAGATTGGGAGTCAGTCACTGATTGGGCACCTACACACACAGAATATGTCATGTACTCTATGTCACGTGACGTGTATCAAATGAAAATGTGCACGAACGTAGCCGTTCTGCGCACATTGCTGTTGGTTGAGGATGATGAGGTAATTCTCATATCTCTGAGCTTCCTGCCGCGCTTTCAGATGTGCCATACTCACTCTGGGCAGCTCACAGATATAACGTAGGGTTAATGTTCACGTTCCGTCCCGTACCCATTGAAACGTGAAGCTGTTGATGGCATTCGGCCAGTGTTTACCTCTCTGCTTAAACAAGGGGTCATTATTCCGTGTAACGATTCCAGTGTTTCCTGAAAAAAAGATCAGAGACAAACCTCCTGACGAGTGGAGATTTGTCCAGGATTTACGATGTAAATGCAGCTGTGCATGCACGCTCGTCCGGAATCCTTATCTGATTATTTCCCAAGTTCCAGCCTCTGCAACATATTTACTGCCATAGATGTCTCAAATGCATTTTTTTCAGTGTTCCGGTACACAAAGACAGTCAATTTTTGTTCACATTTGAATATAATGGTAAACCTTACACATTCACACGTTTGTGTTAAGGCTAAATGGTAAAAAAAGTCCAATATGTACAAAGAACAGTTACATTTTTGGGTCATGTCATTTCAGGAGAGGGGAAAACGCTTTCAGATAAGCGTATTGCATCATTGGCTGCTCTGCCAATGATGCAATACGCTAATCACTAAGCGACAGATGATGTCATTCTTGCGTATGTGTTCATAACACACGGCTGTTGTTATGCTTGCTGTGATGTTACATTAGTCCGTTCTCTGCTTGTAATTATGCCGTTACAAGCTTCAAAGTTGTATTTATCATCTGAATTAGCCAAAAACAAGTTTAATATTCTGAAAGCCAATACTTTGAAGATGTATAAGTGAGGTGTCTTGAGTAGTCAAAATTACCTACAAATCATTGTACACACGTGTACATATTATTCTATTTTTATGCAGCTCTGTGTGATTTTGTAGCTACAATTCAGACTAATACACTACCAGAAGTGGAATAAGTACTCAGATATTGTACTTGAGTAAAGGAATAAGTACCAGAGTGTTACAGTAACAGTCCTGCATTCAAAAGGTTCCTCAAGTAAAAGTAGAAAGGTATCATCAAAATATAGTGAAAGACAGTGAAAGTAGTCGTTGTGCAGATTGGTCCATTTCAGAATAATATATATATGATATGTTTTATAATGATTGATCATGAAAGTGTTCTCAAAGCTGGTAAAGGTGCAGCTAGTTTGAATGGCTTTGTATTCTGCAGGGTAGCTTGTGGATTTACTCCAGGTGGAACTAAAGTCTGATTCAACACTTGATTAGATTTCACATCATTAATCCAGATCTGTGAAGTAACTAAAGGTATTAAATACATGTAGTGGAGTAAAAGTACACCATTTATCTCTGACTTATGTTCACTTCTAACCTAAAAGTACCTCAAAAATAGTAATCAATAATGTATTGAAAAGTTATTTGGCTGATTGTTTTATATTGGCTCAGATAGGTTATATGGGAGGCCCAGTCTACGTACACTCTAAAAACAAATGCCTTGGCTTCACAAAGAAAATCAAGGCAATAGGTTGCATCGATGGTTATTGAGTTAAGACAACTTCTATTGAAATGTTGTTAAAGCAACAAAGTTATTTGAGAAAGGGGAGAAGGCTTTTCCTCTACAATCAGAGGTGTTTTCAATTACCACTTACTTAATAATTGGTAGCATAAACACAAGTTTTTAAGTTGATTACTCCAAAAGTTCCAACTTGTTTTACTGTATAATTAAAATGTAATCTTAAATTATATGTACTTAATTACCACATGTTGAACATGAACACATGTTTTTAAGTTGACAACCATTTATAAATTAAGTTGCTCCAAATAATATTGTATTCAATAGGGTTGTTCTCTTAGCTTTTTCATGTTTTTGCTTTTAAAGAAAGAAATTAATTGATTCCACAACAAAAATATTAGGCAATTCACTTTTTATTTTTGAACTGCAGGTGTTTATTTCAACACATGATGTTTCAAAAGGAGAGACTTCATTTAGTTTGAACATTGCCTGAAGACGGTTGACGAACTTCTCATGGTGTGCACACCTAGACCGGACTTAAAAGACGTTCCTCTGACCAACGCTGACCTCATTTTGTATGTTGATGGGTCTGCCTCTCGCGACCAAGGGGGCACTAATCGGGTGGGTTTTTCTGTTGTTTCAGATTCTGCTGTACTCCGTTCTGGACCGCTTCCATGTCACCTATCAGCACAAGCAGCAGAGCTCATCGCACTAACTGAAGCCTGCACGTTTGCAGAAGGCAAAACCGTGACTATTTACACTGACTCACGATATGCTTTCGGGGTAGTACACGATTTTGGGGCTATTTGGAAGTGTAGACAATTTCTGAAATCCGATGGCAAACTAGTACTTAACCATGTACTGGTTGCAGGCTTACTAGACGCCATTCTGCTCCCATCTGAGGTTGCAGTCTGTAAATGTGCCGCACACGCAAGCAGTACAGACCCAGTTTCCCTAGGAAATGCGTCTGCTGACTCAGCCGCAAAGGCAGCTGCTCTGACTCCTCTCGCACCTCACGCACACTCATTTGTTAAAATCCCTGTCTCCTCCTTCACTGACAAAATGTCATCACTGACTTCCATGCAGCAGCTAGCTACGCCAGTTGAGAAGGCTCAATGGAAGGCTGCTGGGGTTGCTTTTGACCCAACCTCCAGCATCTGGGTGGGTCCAAATTCTTGTCTTCCAAGATGTTTTTTTCCCCTCATTTCGCTAAGTTGACACATGGGTTGGATCATGTGTCAAAAGGAGGGATGTTAGAGTCTATCAATCAGGTGTGGTTCACAGTAACAGCTCAAAAGCACTGTGAAGCATGCCTAATTTGCATTATGCTAAATTCTGGTAGACCAGTAAAGGTTACAGGACCCGGAGCACATCCACCTCCCACCAGGCCATTTGAGCACCTAATGCTGGATTTCATTGAGCTTAGCCCATCAGAGGGTAAGAAGCACTGTCTAGTGGTGGTGGACATGTGGTCCAAATGGGTTGAAGCTTTCCCAGTAAAAGCACACACAGCAAATGCTGTGGCAAAGGCACTACTGAGGGAAATCATTCCTAGATGGGGACTACCAGACAACATTTCTAGTGACAACGGTTCACATTTTGCTAATGAGGCCATTACGCAGATAGGAGAATACATGGGCATGGACATCAGAAAGCATTGTGCTTATCATCCACAGAGTGGGGGTGGGGTGGAAAGAGAGAACGGCACAATCAAAAACAAACTAGCAAAATGCTGTGCAGACAAACAGATGACGACAAACAGATGACGACAACAAGTGACGTGTCCAAGTCACCAACAGATGACAACAAGTGACGTGTCCAAGTCACCAACAGATGACAACAAGTGACGTGTCCGAGTCACCAACAGAGATGACAACAAGTGACGTGTCCGAGTCACCAACAGAGATGACAACAAGTGACGTGTCCAAGTCACCAACAGATGACAACAAGTGACGTGTCCAAGTCACCAACAGATGACAACAAGTGACGTGTCCGAGTCACCAACAGAGATGACAACAAGTGACGTGTCCGAGTCACCAACAGAGATGACAACAAGTGACGTGTCCAAGTCACCAACAGATGACAACAAGTGACGTGTCCAAGTCACCAACAGATGACAACAAGTGACGTGTCCAAGTCACCAACAGATGACAACAAGTGACGTGTCCGAGTCACCAACAGAGATGACAACAAGTGACGTGTCCAAGTCACCAACAGATGACAACAAGTGACGTGTCCGAGTCACCAACAGATGACAACAAGTGACGTGTCCAAGTCACCAACAGATGACAACAAGTGACGTGTCCAAGTCACCAACAGATGACAACAAGTGACGTGTCCGAGTCACCAACAGATGACAACAAGTGACGTGTCCAAGTCACCAACAGATGACAACAAGTGACGTGTCCAAGTCACCAACAGATGACAACAAGTGACGTGTCCAAGTCACCAACAGATGACAACAAGTGACGTGTCCAAGTCACCAACAGATGACAACAAGTGACGTGTCCAAGTCACCAACAGAGATGACAACAAGTGACGTGTCCAAGTCACCAACAGAGATGACAACAAGTGACGTGTCCTAGTCACCAACAGATGACAACAAGTGACGTGTCCAAGTCACCAACAGAGATGACAACAAGTGACGTGTCCAAGTCACCAACAGAGATGACAACAAGTGACGTGTCCAAGTCACCAACAGATGACAACAAGTGACGTGTCCAAGTCACCAACAGATGACAACAAGTGACGTGTCCAAGTCACCAACAGAGATGACAACAAGTGACGTGTCCTAGTCACCAACAGAGATGACAACAAGTGACGTGTCCTAGTCACCAACAGAGATGACAACAAGTGACGTGTCCTAGTCACCAACAGATGACAACAAGTGACGTGTCCAAGTCACCAACAGATGACAACAAGTGACGTGTCCAAGTCACCAACAGATGACAACAAGTGACGTGTCCAAGTCACCAACAGAGATGACAACAAGTGACGTGTCCAAGTCACCAACAGATGACAACAAGTGACGTGTCCAAGTCACCAACAGAGATGACAACAAGTGACGTGTCCTAGTCACCAACAGATGACAACAAGTGACGTGTCCTAGTCACCAACAGAGATGACAACAAGTGACGTGTCCTAGTCACCAACAGATGACAACAAGTGACGTGTCCTAGTCACCAACAGATGACAACAAGTGACGTGTCCAAGTCACCAACAGATGACAACAAGTGACGTGTCCAAGTCACCAACAGATGACAACAAGTGACGTGTCCGAGTCACCAACAGAGATGACAACAAGTGACGTGTCCAAGTCACCAACAGAGATGACAACAAGTGACGTGTCCAAGTCACCAACAGAGATGACAACAAGTGACGTGTCCAAGTCACCAACAGATGACAACAAGTGACGTGTCCGAGTCACCAACAGATGACAACAAGTGACGTGTCCTAGTCACCACCAGCACCACACTTGCACTACATACACCAAAACACACTACACACAAGGTGTCACGAGCGAGTGCCAGCTGAGCGGTTCCATATGCTCTCTGGTTCCTCGTTTGTGTTATCGGTGTGCGGAGTCTGACTGTCCATGTCACGAAATCGACCGAGAGAATACACTCACACACTCCATGGAACATTTCCCCCTCGTGATGAGGGATCGGCTGGAGAGACGACAACGCAACCGTGAGCAATGTGAATGCTACTGGAGAGCCTGGACACTCATAGAATGGTTCCTCTGCATACTTGCCATGATATTTGTGTTAGGACTAGTCCTATATTTTATGTATCCAGGGTCAGCATACAGCATGTCAGCCAAAATCAAGGTATCTAAGAGGTACATGGGGAAAGCAGGGCGAACCACATTTATTTTATTTTGTTGTCTGTAT
Source organism: Pseudochaenichthys georgianus (assembly GCF_902827115.2). NCBI lineage: Eukaryota > Metazoa > Chordata > Actinopteri > Perciformes > Channichthyidae > Pseudochaenichthys > Pseudochaenichthys georgianus. The sequence continues at coordinate 85,943 of NW_027263288.1, forward strand.
GTATGTATCCGGCGCCGACCCATGTGGCACATTTTACATAGACATCGCGCCCAAAACTCAGACCCCGGAAAAGCGTAAGCAACCTTTGACACCACTGTTGACATCCATAGGTACATCTACATTTAATCTATACATAGGCGATAACGACCATAGCAACATTGATGTGGGTCAGACCAGTAATGGGATCACCGGTAACGTCTGGTGGCACACTGAGATCATTCTTGCAGGCCGCAGGACAAAATGGGTCATGTTATGCATGCACCCTCTTCCCCCAGGACTCATCAATGTCCGTGCCAGTTCGTCCACGCT
>NW_027263289.1:2500-10000 GCF_902827115.2 Pseudochaenichthys georgianus
ACCCTTAGAGCAGGAGGCTCCTGGAGGGTCTGCAGGGGAAGGGGACCGCTCCTCGTTGGGACCCTTGGAGCAGGAGGCTCCTGGAGGGTCTGCAGGGGAAGGGGACCGCTCCTCGTTGGGACCCTCAGAGCAGGAGGCTCCTGGAGGGTCTGCAGGGGAAGGAGACCGCTCCTCGTTAGGACCCTTGGAGCAGGAGGCCCATGGAGGGTCTGCAGGGGAAGGGGACCGCTCCTCGTTGGGACCCTTGGAGCAGGAGGCCCCTGGAGGGTCTGCAGGGGAAGGGGACCGCTCCTCGTTGGGACCCTTAGAGCAGGAGGCTCCTGGAGGGTCTGCAGGGGAAGGGGACCGCTCCTCGTTGGGACCCTTGGAGCAGGAGGCCCCTGGAGGGTCTGCAGGGGAAGGGGACCGCTTTCAAAGCGTGAAAACCCTCACTGCAGATTACTCCCCTCCTCACGGAGCGTGTGCTGCGATCCTTTCCCCTGCCAACCCCCTGAGATGAACACGGCAACTGAGTTAACAGATAATCACATCGCAGCAAACCCACTATCTGTACACACACACACACACACACACACACACACACACACACACACACACACACACACACACACACACACACACACACACACACACACACACACACACACACACGCACACACACCCGTCCTGTACCAGATAAATGAGTGCTATCAGCCCCCTACCTCCCTGCTAGCAGATTAATGTGTAAGCGTATCCCTGGTATCCCACCTGCTTCACACACATGCACACACACACACACACACACACACACACACACACACACACACACACACACACACACACACACACACACACACACACACACACACTTCTCACTTTCTCTGTCAACCACACACACACACACACACACACACACACACACACACACACACACACACACACACACACACACACACACACACACACACTTCTCACTTTCTCTGTCAACCACACACACACACACACACACACACTTCTCACTTTCTCTGTCAACCACACACACACACACACACACACACACACACACACACACACACACACACACACACACACACACACACACACACACACACACACACACACACACACACACACACACACACACACACTTCTAGTTCGCCTTATGTCAGCTCGACATCGAGTTTCCCCCCTCCAGATACACAGCAGATGATGCTGGCTGTCGGCACTTTTACACACGTTAGCACTCACATGTGGACACGTTAACACACACACGCACACACACACACACACACACACACACACACACACACACACACACACACACAAACACACACGCACACACAGAGTGATGTATGGTATGTGCCAGTTATGCTAACAGATTTAGCTTCCTCCATGCGTCGTGGAGCCCTGCTGTGCTCGGCATCGGCAGCAGCTTCATCCAGGGTTTAGTCATGGAACAAACAGTCGCCCAAATACCACAGACACACACACACACACACACACACACACACACACACACACACACACACACACACACACAGACACACACACACACACACACACATTCACAAAACGTCGCACAATCGGCTCATTGAATAAGAAACACAAGTGCAGGGTGCCGTAACGTAGCAGCGTTATAAGAGTCAATGAACAGAACAAGTGATATAGCGGCCGGTATTAACACTTATTATAACGAGGTTGGCGTTTTGGGTCGTGGTCTAACTTTGATCGACCTGAACATGTCTGGGGCTTTGAAGTCATTAGAAACACGAAAAACATCTCTAACGAAAGTCTACAGGTATTACAGAAAGGAGAGTAAATGGACACAAACACTATCTAGTGAGATGTGGATTAATCCGCCGCTGAAAATAGTCCCCCTGTTTGAGTAATGTTTGGTTCAAACCGGCGCAGATAGACATAGTGAACAAAGCTCTTTAAAGGGTGAAGATGCTATTTTGGAAAGTGGCAACAAATCCAATAAAATGACTTTAACGAAGAGCCGTACTTGGATCCAACTCAACGTACGACTTTATTTGATAAAACCCCGTTTGATCCTCGTGTCTGAACCCCGGCAGCCCTCTGCTCGTGTTTTCTGTTTTCTCCCAATGTCTGCAGTTTGTGGACATCAACGAGTTGAAGCACTTTTTATTTAAGGACATAAACATGTTGTTGCTTTAATTCCACCGTTCAGTTTGATGCAGATGAGTATCTGTTAAACGAGCGGACAAGCCTTTGTGTTGTGTTTGGACGAAACACATTAAAGCCTGTTTACTTTGCATTAGCGCTCATCGTGATTGAAGATAAGAGCACGATGAAAGAACAAACCTCGCCACGGGGAAAGGGAAAGACAGTGTTTGAGTGACAGCTGAGCTTTAGGAAGCGAATATACAACAGAGAAGTAGAGAGGCTGCAGAGCCGTGGTCTGAAGGAGAGGCAGGTCTATGGAGGAGGATCCACGTCTGGTATTTATACTTCAATGACATCCTAAAGATTACAGAAGAAGGCTTTTACTCCAAAGAAGGAAAGCTAGTCTTCTGAAGTCTGCAAGGAATCTGCAAGAAAGTCAAAATACAAAGGATGCACTGGACAGGACACAAGTCAAGGGTTCATCCTTCTTCCTTCATTGTCCACACTAAAAAAACTTCAAAATGTCCAAAGCTCAGCTGCCCGCTTGCTCACCTTTAAAATATTACTTTTCACTTTCAAAGCCCTCAACAACCTTGCCCCCCCCCCCCCCTACCTCTGTGACCTCATCCAACGACACCCCCCCACCCGCCGCCTCAGGTCTGCTGAAGCTAACCTCTGCAGCCCATCAGGACAAAGCTCCTGGGGTGACAGGGCCTTCGCAGCAGCCCCCCCCCTCACTCTGGAACCCCCTCCCCAGCCACGTCAGATCCGCCAACACTCTCACATCATTCAAACAATCCCTCAAAACTCACCTTCTCACTCTTGCCTTCAACTCCTAATCCACTAACCCCTCGCCCTTATCCCACCTAGCTTAGCACTTTCTACTTTTGTTGTTATTTTGTTTTACTTGCTTGTAAGCGCTTTGAGCACCAGGAAAAGCGCTTTATAAATGTAATGTAGGGCTGAACGATATATCGTGTCATGGCGATAACCGCGATTTGCGCATGCGCGATATTCACATCGCGGGGACGTGCGATTTTATTAATTCTTGAAAATAATTTTTATTAAAAAAAAAAAAAAAAAAAAAAATCACTTTTTTTTTTAGGACGTGTGATATTAGTAGGTACATTAACTCAAACACGTAATGTTACGATAATTTTGCTGCTTGCTACAAAAGGAAAACTCATGTCAGGGGTGCTTGAGTGAGTGACATAGGCTCTGCATGCACAGCAAACCACCAATCACAATCATTCTTGATCAGGTCACAGCAGGCCCCGCCCCGCTAGTTTGCGGACCATCAAAACACCGGTAAAAAATGAGCGAGGCACAGGAGGACCATACCGACGAGAATGAAGATTTACTTCCAAAAAGAAAAGCAACATCTGCCATCTGGAACTACTTTGGATACAAAAAGGTTATTCTCTTCTTCACTCACAGATGAACCCCCTTCTTTGAGGGTAAGCAACCGGCATTATCATGACATGTTAGATCATGACGAGTCAACCAGTTAAGATCCAGACGTCCGTGACTAAAATCCTTCATCCGGTTAAATATAGTTAAAAAAAACCTAATATATATCGCAAGGGAAACAAATATATATCGCAATGTCATTTTTTTTCAATATCGTGCAGCCCTAATGTAATGTATTATTATTATTATTATTATTATTATTATTATTATTATTATTATTATTATTATTATTATTGTATTAATCCTTCTTTATATTAATGACCTTATGGTAGAACGATGGATATAGCAGAGTCCTTGCGCTGTTGCATGCAGCCTAATAGACGTGTCTTGCGTCCCTATCTGAATAAATACAATGAATAAAGCAACACTTTTTGTGTCTGGACGGACATTTGGGATGTTCGCCTCTGCAGACCATTTACATGCATCAAATCTTTTAGAACACATTGTCGGAGAGGGGAACCCCAAAAAGCATAATAACGCTTCTTTAAATGGAGATTTTTCTCTCCCTTATTCCTACGATTTCAAACATATTCAATGTAAATACTGCTATATTTTACTATATTTCTTAATATTTTGTTTACGTTATTATATTTGTCTTCAAATAGTTTTCCACCTTGTGTTTCTTTGTTTTAATTGTATGTATGCACCACAACACCAGGTCAAATTCCTCGTATCCTACCTGCTAATAAACCTGTCTCTGATTTCTGATTTCCCAACAAGTGTGTACTTATGAGATAGTATGTTAGCTTTTGTATGAAGTGTTGATGTTGACGTTCCATCGTTGGTCTATGCCAGTGGTTTTCAAACTGTGGGGCCCGACCCCTGGTGGTTCGCGGAGGTACTGCAGGGGGGGTCGCGGGATTTTATTATTTTCTCCTTTTAGCTTTGTGAAGCACCTTGAGAGATGACGTTGTTTTTAAAGTGTGCTATATAAATCAAATGTATTATTATTATTATTCAATTGTAAACAAACACTGCTCGAAAATATCTCATTGGTCAGAGTGCTGTGGGCATAACGCTGCCTTTTGCAACATCCTACTTGTGTGAATAGGCTTTTTCTGCTGTTGCTGCCATCAAAACCAAACACAGATCAAAGCTGAACATTGAGAATGAACTGAGAGGCGGTCTCAAAACAACAGCCCCGCTTTGAGGAGACCTGCGAGGGAAAGCAAGCGCACGCAAGTCACTGATAGGCTAGTGTGGAATAGGAATGGTAAAGTGATGTGATGGTTTGAAACCTGCAGTAGAAATAGTAGTTAATTCATATATTTTCATTAAAGAAATTTGAATTTAAAAATCCACTATTCAGGGAAGAAGACCAACCAGTTTTAATTAGGCCAAATTAATTCACAGTATCGATCACAAGCACTTTAGTTCATGTGTAATCCATAATAGAATATACAATGATAGTTGGATCTTTGTATCTTCTTATTATCAGCAGAGAAAATGTAATGTTTTTACAACAATATACAATTAATCCTACCAATATAGATGGAACCGGGTTGGGGGGGGGTCCCGGAAATATTTCCAATTACCCAAGGGGGGCCCGACTGAAAAAGTTTGGGACCCACTGGTCGACGCCAATTCTCGATGTGAGATGGCAGGAAAAACATCAACTCCACGACATGTCGCTAGTTCCTGTGGCTGTTTGTCCTGCGTGGGGGCTGAAGACAAAGCTACTAGAAAAGCTACAAAACACACAACAAATATAAAAACGACATCAACTTCCCTTTCTATGAGAAAGCAAAGCCGCCGAGTACGTCGTACACAACACGCTGGCGTCGTAGGATCTGCAGTCAAGTACGTCTTCTGTGTGTGTTGGCGTCAGATAATGGTGTGTGTTTGCTGAATATAAATAAGGCTCCAAGCTAAAAGCAAAGTGTGTGTCTGCAGAGATGTGTGGCTGACATGTTGTTTGCACCTTTAGTGTATCTGTTTGATGTTACTTTCATCTCCACGGTGTGTGTCACAGTGTGTGTTACAGTGTGTGTCACAGTGTGTGTTACAGTGTGTGTTACAGGGTGTCAGTGGGAAGGGTGACCGGCGAGGCGTGAAGAGACTTTGTTATCTCTCTTTTGGAGCAGATGGTTCAGGTCCTCATTGCGCACGGCAGAAGTGCTCTTTCACTATCTCACGTTCTTCAAAGAGGAGGAAGCAGGAACAGAGGGATTATGGAAAGATGGGGAGATGGAGGAAGGTGTGTGTGTGTGTGTGTGTGTGTGTGTACCGGCGTGTGTGTGAAGAGGAAGAAGAGTCAAGTAGAGATTAAAGAGAGGAGGAGATGGAGGAGATGCCACACGCTGCTGAGAGGAGAGATAATTGCCACATGCAGAGCTTGTGTTTTCGCCCGTGTGTGTGTGTGTGTGTGTGTGTGTGTGTGTGTGTGTGTGTGTGTGTGTGTGTGTGTGTAAACCACTCCACTCCACTGCTCTGCTATTATCTCGGTGAGCAGGGAACCTCCCTCCGTCTGCTCCCCGACAGACAGGCAGCGAATAAGCCGGCGCACCGCAGGGATTAGATCCGAGCGTGAAGACAATGTGCTGATACAGACTGTCCTCCAGAAACACAACGCGGCAACAATGACTGCGTAGCAACTGTTGTTAGGCGAGACGAGGGGAAACACAGAGGAAGTGTGGCGTGCGATTGGGAGATGAGCGCTAAGAAAACCTGCTCCATATGCAACGTGAGGAACCGGGGAAGGTGCCAGGATGAGCTTATTTATTCACTTCCTTTAAATACAGCGGTTAGATAACTCGCTGCCTCCTCTCTCAGGGACTCAGATAACCACTAGGTGTGTCCATCTTTCTTCGCCTCGTGTTTTTGGATTTGAAAAAGCTTCAGTATCACATTGGTGCTCATATGCAGATGAGCTCCAATCCGCTGTGCTTTGCTGTATATTCCCACATTGTGTTAGTCGTAATTCAGCCCGTCACATGTTTCTACTTTTATATGTTCACTCTTTTAGTTCTGCTGTATCTTCTATTTTGAGATGTTTAAATTGTATCATTGTTCATTTATATTCGTCTATTTGTGTGCAATACTTGTTTTACAAGCTGCTGCAACCAAACAATCTCCACATTTGGGATTAATAAAGTATATCTTGTTTTATCTTCAATAAAGGCGATTCGCCCACAAGTGGCATGGAAGCAAAGTGTGTGTGAGATGATAGTGTCAACTGATGTGTTGCTGCTAAACTCGAGAAGTGCAATGCTTCATATTATTCAAAGATGTTTGCAGAATACAGTTTAACACAGTCACTGAAACCTAACCCTAACCCCAGTGGCGACGGGTCGTTAGGGGCAAGTGGAGCACAGCCCCACCTAGTGGCAGCAGAAAGTATTAAAAATAATTATTACAAAAAAATAAAAATAATTAAATATATTTTAAGATCATGTTTAATCGTCTGATTCGTCTCATTGCTGTTTTAATCTGCTCTTCTAATTAGTGTCTACAGTGTGTGCCTATTGAGCTGTTTAGAGCCATGTGGGACAAAACCCGATCCTGCCCCTCCCTCTCACTGTCTAAGTGAACGGTGACTGTAAAAACTACACTGCGCATGCTCAGAGTATTTTCCTATTTAATGTGTGTGGCAAAAAATAATGACCCGAGGGGCAAAGTGCTGCCATCCCCACCATACGGCATCTCACATCATTCAGAGCTGATTGGCTGTAAGTACGTGTGCCGCGAAAAGTGTGGTGTGTGTGAAGAGGAGACGAGAGACCAGGAAGTAAGCCGCGCATGGCTTCCCTCGACAAAAAAGCAATGAGATTTCTCCATAGGATTTTAGAAAATAGCTCAAAATAAGATCTGTGGGAAACGTAGCTGTTAGATAAATGCACGTTTTGTTCAGCCGGATAATATCCACATGTCTACCCTACTTTTATCATTTTCTAATCATAAATCTATTGATTAGATTTATGATAG
>NW_027263289.1:15000-48456 GCF_902827115.2 Pseudochaenichthys georgianus
CCTGATGATAGTTCTGACGATAGTTCTGATGATAGTTCTGAGGATAGTCCTGATGATAGTCCTGATGATAGTTCTGACGATAGTTCTGATGATAGTTCTGAGGATAGTTCTGATGATAGTCCTGATGATAGTTCTGATGATAGTCCTGATGATAGTTCTGAGGATAGTTCTGATGATAGTTCTGAGGATAGTTCTGATGATAGTTCTGAGGATAGTTCTGATGATAGTTCTGATGATAGTTCTGATGATAGTTCTGATGATAGTTCTGAGGATAGTTCTGATGATAGTTCTGAGGATAGTTCTGATGATAGTCCTGATGATAGTTCTGAGGATAGTTCTGATGATAGTTCTGATGATAGTCCTGATGATAGTTCTGAGGATAGTTCTGAGGATAGTTCTGATGATAGTTCTGATGATAGTTCTGAGGATAGTTCTGATGATAGTCCTGATGATAGTTCTGAGGATAGTTCTGATGATAGTTCTGATGATAGTCCTGATGATAGTTCTGAGGATAGTTCTGAGGATAGTTCTAATGATAGTTCTGAGGATAGTTCTGAGGATAGTTCTGATGATAGTTCTGAGGATAGTTCTGACGATAGTTCTGAGGATAGTTCTGAGGATAGTTCTGATGATAGTTCTGAGGATAGTTCTGAGGATAGTTCTGATGATAGTTCTGAGGATAGTTCTGAGGATAGTTCTGATGATAGTTCTGATGATAGTTCTGAGGATAGTTCTGACGATAGTTCTGATGATAGTTCTGAGGATAGTTCTGATGATAGTTCTGATGATAGTTCTGAGGATAGTTCTGACGATAGTTCTGACGATAGTTCTGAGGATAGTTCTGATGATAGTTCTGATGATAGTTCTGAGGATAGTTCTGATGATAGTTCTGATGATAGTTCTGAGGATAGTTCTGACGATAGTTCTGATGATAGTTCTGAGGATAGTTCTGAGGATAGTTCTGATGATAGTTCTGATGATAGTTCTGAGGATAGTTCTGAGGATAGTTCTAATAATAGTTCTGATGATAGCGTAGATGCAGAGCTGTGAACGTTTAAATAACTGCGGTTAACCAGAACCCCATTTTTGTCGTCAGGGCTTCAGTGGTAACAAACAGCCACTACGAGAAGCAATGCTACGTCTAAAATGGCGTACTTCTGTATTTACATATCTCTAGTGTCTATTCCCAGCAACTAATACTTTCCCCTTTGTTTGCAACGTGTGTTTTAAGTTGATTGTTCAGACCTTGGGTTTCATGAAAGGCGCTATACATCCAAGTTATTATTATTAGTACGACTTAATTCAAAGGAAATGTGTTCAGTCTAAGGTTGCCTACTATCTTTGAGAAAGTGATTTCTTGTTGTCGTTCCTTCAGTCGTCTGAACATAGAGGCTTTGTTTAGGCTTTTCAGCAGATCAGAGTAACACTTACAGTCATCCTCCTGGGACCCAGCCCATTGAAAATGTCCACTGTAGTGGACATTTTGTTAACATGCATCTCCTTGTACTCTTTTGAGCTACTCTATCAATCCCTGATGTGCTGTACAGAGGACATCCTGGTCTTTCCAGTGATATGTCATTGGTTACAATTGCATGCTGGGAAGTTCCTCTTTCTTTTCATCCAAAATGGCTGGCATACGAAAAACTAAATGTTATAGAAGCAGGAGGAGAAGTCAAAGATTGTTGAATAATTTTCACCATGAAAATCAGAAATATTCTTGTTTATTAACACGTGAGGAACTGTATAACTAGTTCTGAAAGCAATTAAATAATTCAAGTTTTCAAATAACAGCCCTTTTATAAATGTCCATTCTAGTGGACGTCAGGACCGTCTTCATGGACTTTATGACTCGGTATTGTTGCAGGAGACGGAACTGAAGCAGACATTTTCTGCACCAGATAGTTCAGGGAGATTAAGATGTTGAGCTCTCAGATGATGAGAGAGGTGAGGCTTTCACACCTGGGATAGAAGAGGGTCAAGAAGAAGGGGGGGAAGGATGCAGGATGCTCCATGAGCGCACAGATACAGACATAGAGACAGATAGGGACGAGCTGGAAAGACATGGCCCCCTGTGGGCCAAGAGTAGCACGTATGTCTTATTGTTGTTTTTATTTTAAGTGGAGCCATGACAAATGAGAGTTGCCTCAGGAATGCAAGCTTTGTTTCTGTGAGCAGGTCAAATGCAGATCCATACAACTAGTCAAGATGACCCTACAGCCCGTGCCGACTGGAGTCAATGAGGTACTTTCCCTACATCGACTACAAAGTCTTTGAAGATCTGGAATGATTCACCAAAAACCAAGCTAGTTTCGTATTGACCAAACGAACAGCAATGTTCAGATCAATCACTTATTCATGTTTTAAATAAAGGTGAATGTATTATTGTATTAATATAACTCTATAACCATAATACGTTACATAGTCCATCTGTTAATGTTGGCTGTCTTTTCAAACTAATATGGTCCCGACGTCCTCTACAGTGGACATGCTATAACATTTTAAAATAAAATAAAAAAACTCTAAATTGCAAGATGTTTTTTTAACCCTAAATAGGTAGGAAATTGGAAGACACTTTTTGTCCTCGGTCCCAGGAGGATAATGTGTGTCTTTGTGCTCCGTGTTGAGGGTTGCTAAATGTGTATAAATAACAAAACATCCCCTCATTAATAGCAGCTGACTGAGCCGTGTGTCAGGTTGCCGGATCAGTGCATGTCACAGTCGATGAGTGAACCCAACATGGCTTCCTCACGGCCCCCGTAACACGTTAAAATAAATGAATTAAATTACATGCTTTGAAATGTGATAGCAATTATCACACTGCTCTTATTTCACACGCTAATGTGAAGTTGATGTACCTTAGCGTATGAGTGTGTGTGTGTGTGTGTGTGTGTGTGTGTGTGTGTGTGTGTGTGTGTGTGTGTGTGTGTGTGTGTGTGTGTGTGTGTGTGTGTGTGTGTGTGTGTGTGTGTGTGTGTGTGTGTGTGTGTGTGTGTGTGTGTGTGTGTGTGTGTGTGTGTGGCCATTGATTGTCCTGTCACATATTGATCTCTCTTCATTGATTGGCTGGTGTTAGTGCCTGTCAACCATCCTGTCACTGCCACTCCTCGCAAGAATAATCACTGTTACTTCCAATGTGTGTGTGTGTGTGTGTGTGTGTGTGTGTGTGTGTGTGTGTGTGGTGTGTGTGTGTGTGTGTGTGTGTGTGTGGGTGTGTGTGTGTGTGTGTGTGTGTGTGTCCTTTTGTCTCTCTTTCCCTGGTGTTTTTCCTCTTTTCACTTCCCTATTCCCTTCCTCCTTTTGTTCTTTCTCTTCCGCTGTCCTCCCTCCTTCAGGCCATATTTAGATTGAGCTGCAGCCAATACTTCCTGATCCGTGTGTGTGTGTGTGTGTGTGTGTGTGTGTGTGTGTGTGTGTGTGTGTGTGTGGGTGGTGTGTGTGTGGTGTGTGTGTGTGGTGTGTGTGGGTGCGTGTGTGGTGTGTGTGGGGTGCGTGCGTGTGTGTGTGTGGTGTGGGTGGGGCGTGCGGTGTGTGTGTGTGTGGTGTGTGTGTGTGGGTGTGGTGTGTGTGTGTGTGTGTGTGTGTGTGTGTGTGTGTGCGTGCGTGCGTTAATCTGAAAGTAGAGGTGGATTGACAAAAGAGAGGGAGACACGTGGCTGTGTGAACAGATTTAGGTCCCCACAAGTATAGTAATGCTAGGCCACACACACACACACACACACACACACACACACACACACACACACACACACACACACACACACACACACAGACACAGACACACACACACACACCTGAACACACAATTGCACACCCGTCTCCCCCGCAGAGCTGCTGATAATTACAAGTAAAACACTGCAGTGAACACACACACACACACACACACACACACACACACACACACACACACACACACACACACACAGATTAGAAAACAATCCTGTATTGTAAAACTGTTTTTATACTTTTGCAATCTCTCTCACGTCTACGAACTAACGAGATCAAACAAAGATTGTGAAATGAACTGCTTAACGAGATCAGGTGAATAATTAAAACCGCGAGCGAGGAAATGAACAAAGGAGGAAGTGAACAAAGGAGGAAGTGAACAAAGGAGGAAATGAACAAAGGTGACGGAAAACAACAAACCAATCAGATCACCTGAGAAAACCTTTTTAATCTCGAAGGAAATGAAACCGCTGATGAATGTGTCGTTGTTGTCCGATGACCTACGGAGCCCCGGAGCAGAGAGAAGCCGCTTGCACCGAAGCTTCTGTAGACGTGGGCTGTGGGCGTGTGTCAGTGTCTGCGGACGAGGGTTACGGCCTCGTGTGAATTTCATTCCGAGATCTGAGATTAAAGTCAGAAATCAGACTTTTTTTTCTCATAATTGAGATTTTTTCCTCAGATTCAGCGGCCGGATGGAAGTGCATCAGGGCTTATATTAGATTTAATTAGATCCAATTAATGTTCATTTCATTTCACGTAAATTCTCTCCATGGGAAATTAGGGTCTTAAACTTAAAGAGGCCCTATTGTGCTTTAAAGGTTTGTGTGCATGTAAACGGTCTGCAAAAGCTAAAATCCCAAAGTTCCCTCTAGAACAGTGCCACTGGTGGTCCGTGAGTATATTGGTAACATTTCACATTTGAAATAAATAAATACATTTAAGTTTTCCGCACTCTCGCGGGAATATCTCCGCAATGGAACGAGCTTAAGTTTCACTTTATATTGCATGATAAAGCCCAGGGCAACACCTTCGTCACACATGTTGCCACTTGTTTGTACCATTTTCAGGCGATTTGTAATCTGTTCTAGAAAAACAGCATAAAATGAAAATGAGCATAATATGGCCTCTTTAAATAATATGTTACATAGGTCCATGCCCTCAGTCGAGAAAATAACAATGTATTTGTCTGAATTACTATTTAAAATGTTGTTTTTAAACCATTTTACAAGTAATTTAATGCATATTTTTGATGCACACTTTCTAGACGAAGGCAATATTATTCGGATATTTAGATTTTTTTTTTTTCTCATAATTGAGATTTTTTTCTAAGATTTTTCCCCGAAATGTTCTTAAATTCAGATTTAATTAATTCTTCTACTTTTTCTGACTGTTTTCTAAAAGAATATTAATAGCATTTGTGGTATGTATAATGAATATGATTGAACAGTGCCACTTTTTCATTTTTCGGCTCAATTAACAACTTTTTGTACACTTACACTTGAGTGTAAGTCTTTTAATGTGTGATTGTTTTTGTATTATTTGACTTTAACTTTAACTATATATTTATTTGTTGTTTCTTTATTTTATTTTATTTTATTTACTCTTCACTATATATGTAAAGCGTCTTTGAGCACCTGTAAAAGCGCTAACAAATTAAATCTATTATTATTATTATTACGTTCAACATGACAAAACTAAATGGGATTTTCTTTTGGCCTATAGACGCCTGTTAACACATCAGACCACCTCCCCACACCAGACCACCTCCCCACACCAGACCACCTCCCCACACCAGACCACCTCCCCACACAGACCACCTCCCCACATCAGACCACCTCCCCACACCAGACCACCTCCCCACACCAGACCACCTCCCCACACCAGACCACCTCCCCACACAGACCACCTCCCCACATCAGACCACCTCCCCACACAGACCACCTCCCCACACCAGACCACCTCCCCACACCAGACCACCTCCCCACACCAGACCACCTCCCCACACAGACCACCTCCCCACATCAGACCACCTCCCCACACCAGACCACCTCCCCACACCAGACCACCTCCCCACACAGACCACCTCCCCACACCAGACCACCCTCCCCACACCAGACCACCTCCCCACACAGACCACCTCCCCCACACCAGACCACCTCCCCACACCAGACCACCTCCCCACATCAGACCACCTCCCCACACCAGACCACCTCCCCACACCAGACCACCTCCCCACACAGACCACCTCCCCCCCACACCAGACCATCTCCCCACACCAGACCATCTCCCACACACCAGACCACCTCCCCCCACACCAGACCATCTCCCCACACCAGACCACCTCCCCACACCAGACCACCTCCCCACACCAGACCACCTCCCCACACCAGACCACCTCCCCACACAGACCACCTCCCCACATCAGACCACCTCCCCACACCAGACCACCTCCCCACACCAGACCACCTCCCCACACAGACCACCTCCCCACACCAGACCACCTCCCCACACCAGACCACCTCCCCACACCAGACCACCTCCCCACACAGACCACCTCCCCACACCAGACCACCTCCCCACACCAGACCACCTCCCCACATCAGACCACCTCCCCACACCAGACCACCTCCCCACACCAGACCACCTCCCCACACAGACCACCTCCCCCCACACCAGACCATCTCCCCACACCAGACCATCTCCACACACCAGACCACCTCCCCCCACACCAGACCATCTCCCCACACCAGACCACCTCCCCACACAGACCACCTCCCCCCACACCAGACCATCTCCCCACACCAGACCACCTCCCCACACAGACCACCTCCCCCCACACCAGACCATCTCCCCACACCAGACCATCTCCACACACCAGACCACCTCCCCACACCAGACCACCTCCCCACACCAGACCACCTCCCCACACCAGACCACCTCCCCACACCAGACCACCTCCCCACACAGACCACCTCCCCACACCAGACCACCTCCCCACACCAGACACCTCCCCACATCAGACCACCTCCCCACACCAGACCACCTCCCCACACCAGACCACCTCCCCACACAGACCACCTCCCCCCACACCAGACCATCTCCCCACACCAGACCATCTCCCCACACCAGACCATCTCCCCACACCAGACCATCTCCCACACACCAGACCATCTCCCCACACCAGACCATCTCCCCCCACACCAGACCACCTCCCCCCACACCAGACCACCTCCCCACACCAGACCATCTCCCCACACCAGACCACCTCCCCACACCAGACCAACTCCCCACCCAGACCACCTCCCCTCACAGACCATCTCCCCACACAGACCACCTCCCCACACAGACCACCTCCTCTCACAGACCACCTCCCCACCCAGACCACCTCCCCACCCAGACCACCTCCCCACACCAGACCACCTCCCCACACCAGACCACCTCCCCACACCAGACCACCTCCCCTCACAGACCACCTCCCCACACCAGACCACCTCCCCACACCAGACCACCTCCCCACACAGACCACCTCCCCACATCAGACCACCTCCCCACACCAGACCACCTCCCCTCACAGACCACCCTCCCCACACCAGACCACCTCCCCACACCAGACCACCTCCCCTCACAGACCACCTCCCCACACCAGACCACCCTCCCCACACCAGACCACCTCCCCACACCAGACCATCTCCCCACACCAGACCACCTCCCCACACCAGACCACCTCCCCACACCAGACCATCTCCCCACACCAGACCACCTCCCCACACCAGACCATCTCCCCCACACCAGACCATCTCCCCACACCAGACCACCTCCCCACACCAGACCATCTCCCCACACCAGACCATCTCCCCACACAGACCATCTCCCACCACCAGACAAACCCACATTCATCCAGATGTTTTACTTATTAACACACTTACACACAAGTACATGAAATCCAACACAAACACACACATTTGAGTGCTTGAATAAAAACACGACAGAATGAGAAAGTGCTGTTTCTCTTTGAAGTGATCAATAAGGACAGCAGATAGATTTGCAGATGGATCATCGTGGCCTTTTGAGTCGAGCGGTCATCAGCTCAAATCGAGCGTGATGAAACATATAGATGTTTTACCCGAGTGAAACATTGCCTCCCATTACATTACATTTAGCTGACTGGCTTTCAAGAGGCTCGCTCGGGCGCGAACACTCTGACAAAAACAAGTTAACACCCACTCAAGGGATGTCGAAACATGCACCCCCTAGTTAGCCATTGCTGTTTTTCAACCCAACACATTGTAAAAGCTTCATAATGGTGAGAAGTTAGAAGTTACATAAGCAAAATAAAATATGTATACATGATGTTAGAGCCTTATATTTAAGCAAACATAGATCTATAACATGCAAACTCTGTTTTTCCCTCTCCACATATTTCATTTTCTTGTGTATACTTGGTTTACCTCAGAATCAGAATACCTTTTTTTATAGCAAGAAAAGACAGCTTAATATTAACCAAAAGGCATGCATAGATATTATTCAAGATACAACAATGACACACTTAACCCAAACCCTAACCCTGGTCAAGAAGCATATTTTATTTCAGCTTTTATGTACGGGAATAGAATAGAATAGAATAGAATTCCTTTATTGTCATCGCACCAGGTACAACGAAATTTTAAAAAGCAATCCTCGCAGTGCATTTCCACATAAAACGAATAAATATATTATCTATATAAACATATACACATCCATACATGCCCGCACATTATTTAAATACAGTTTACAATATCAAAAAAACAAAAACACAGGGATGATATTTTGCATCTCTGATGTCGATCATTAGTTAATACAACTATTAAAAAGTAGATTTCTATTGGGTCGAAAGTTTAAAAAACACCAA
Source organism: Pseudochaenichthys georgianus (assembly GCF_902827115.2). Classification (NCBI taxonomy): domain Eukaryota; kingdom Metazoa; phylum Chordata; class Actinopteri; order Perciformes; family Channichthyidae; genus Pseudochaenichthys; species Pseudochaenichthys georgianus. The sequence goes on from NW_027263289.1 coordinate 23,612, forward strand.
GTTAAATGCATAAATTGAACAGAAACAGTTTGGATTTGGGCCTTAATGTCCCTTTGTGATCACAGTCAGAGATAAAAGAAGATTTGCTATCAGTCCTAGTGGCTCAAGGATCTTTTTCAAAGCTTTCTCCAATGCTCTGGATGTAGTAAACTCATAGGTATCGCTTTGTAGTATTGTGTGTTTTGGCTGGTAAAGCCTTTTTTTCAGTTTGGGCTTGAGCTGGAATGAATGTGGCCAAGTGGAGCAGAAGCTGCAGTTTGAGTAGTGCCTCTCATCATCTCTGAGGGTTTCAGAGGACAAGTGGCACTCAGACTCAGTTGGGTTTCAGTCGGAGGAACGGAGGTCACGGCTGTTTTTTGGCCGGCGGAGAGAAGAATTGGCTCAAAGCGTCTCTGGCACGAGTCCGTCTGTCTTTCTGTTCTCCTCCGGTTTCATCCATTCAGATCCTCTGAGATCATGATGCAGCGTTTAACCACAGAGTTGACCAATACATATACGGTGGACAGCCGCTAAGTCTGTAAGGCTTGGCTTGGGAAATGGAGGGTCGCCGGTTCAAACACCAAATCTGACCGAATATGGAGCGAAGTTTGGTACTGTCAGAGGTGCAAGTTCACCTATTACTTGTCTCTAGACAAAGCAAACTATATCACATCCAATAATACAATTAGATAAATCTGGGGTTAGGGTGAGGGTTATCAACTAAATATATACTGAAGGAGAGTAAAAGTAAAACATGAATGACACTTGTATTCCTCATTAAAACGACTGAAGCGCTATGAGCACAGTTACTTACTAATCCCATGCAGACAGAACTGCAGCATTAATCCCATTTGGTTGGACACAGTGATTATCACAATTACTGAAGTCCGTCTGGATTACAAGACCCCGAGAAATTCAGCGGCTGGATGGAAGTGCATCAGCGCTTATATTATATTTAATTCGATCCAATTAATGTTGATTTCATTTCACGTAAATTCTCTCCATGGGAAATTAGGGTCTTAAACTTAAAGAGGCCCTATTGTGCGTTAAAGGTTTGTGTGCATGTAAACGGTCTGCAAAAGCTAAAATCCCAAAGTTCCCTCTAGAAGGAGTTTAATTTGAACCTTAAAGCATGGAAACATGTCACGGTAGAGGTGCTAAATACCTGAAAATTAGCATAATATGGCCTCTTTAAATAATGTCCATGCCCTCAGTCGAGAACATAACAATGTATTTGTCTGAATTACTATTTAAAATGTTGTTTTTCCTCTTTTATGATGTTTTTAAACCATTTTCCAAGTAATTTAATGCATATTTTTGATGCACACTTTCTAGACGAAGGCAATATTATTCGGATGTTTAGATTATTGTGGACTTTGACCTTTAATGGCGAGCTCTTTGACCCCAGCCTAATGAAAAGATTAGTTATTGTCACAGATGAAGACTGGACCCATTTTGAAATAATAGTTATTGTAAATTGTTCGAAGGAAATGGAGTACGGGGGTATTAAAAGGAGGAAAAAAAAAAAAGCCATGGAGCCAGGACCAATGACCGCAGGTGATAATACCATTCCCTCCACATTAAAGTCTTCTATACATTTATGGTTTGTAATTTTCTGAATTAGTCCGAAATGGAGCTGAGTGCCTGGGAGACGGGAAAGAGGGAGTTATAAAAGTTTAATGGAGGGAGGAGAGAAAGGCAGACAAGGGAGAAAGAAAAAAAAGAATACAATAGAGAAAGAGAGATGGATCAGCCGCTCTTCCAACATGACAGCCTCATCAGACAGCAGAGTGTGTGTTAGTGTGTGTGCGGCAGAGAGAGAGAGATTTAAATTGTTCTGTCAGGATCTCTGGGTGTTGTATCATTATCCGGCGAGGCTCTGTGCCGCTGTCCGTCGTCTTCTTTGCCTCTTCCCCTCTCTCCGGTCTCATCTGCTCCGCTGTCCAGACGTCTAATGGAACAGTCCATGCAAATAGCTCGGGTTAATAGAGCGAGGGACAGGAAAGAGAGAGGAGGAGGGAGGAGAGATGACAGCCTCCTCTTCCTCAGCTCCTCCTGTGTTACACTGCTGCTGCTTTAATGTCAGCTTGTTGGATTTATTCTGATTATAAGCAGGACGGTTATTACAACTTTATGTATCACTTGTTGTCACAGATTTCTGAGTCAGCAATAGGTTTACGGATATAAAGAGTAACAATATTACTTATGGTTACAGTAATAGAGTGGTGCAGTAGGAAAACCAGGAGGAGCATTGCATGGGGTCCCTCGACATAAAGCCAATGGGATTTTTACATTGGATTTTGGATTATTACAGAAAATAATCTCTGTCGCTAATAAACATATATGATACTTGATAACATTGGGCTGTAAAGGAACTACAGCACGGTCACATGACTTAACTTCACCACCGCTAAGCTAAAGGTGGCTAATGTTGGGCTATAAAGGCCCTGTCACACTGTCCCGAAATTGACACCCGATGGACACACGAATATGGAATTGTGAATTTCGCACGAAGATGGCCCCGAGCCACACACGAAGGCAACATTTACATTACATTTCAGGCATACAACTGCAATGAAAGTACCAAAAACAATTATGTTACAGTACTATGATACTGCACTGATATCTTCAGACTTTGTTCTTTACTTTATCCGTCTTTATATGTAGAAAATATTACGTTTTCTCCGTAATGTTGTTTCCATAACAACAACAATTTCCTGTCAACTGTCTTTCAAAATAATATATTATATCCTTTTTAGTTTCACAGAACACAAATTGGGTTATTTACATAATATGTTTACATGATTTTGTTGTGCAATAAAACAACCCGATGCACACACGATAACGGAAACGTTCAAATTCGGCTGTGATCGTAGCAACATCGGGCCGTTCGTGAGGGCATCTTAAGCCATCGTATGACTGCTGGCGGAGTTTCTCGCTCCGGCAGCAACTTCGTGAGCGGAGGCAAAATCTTTGGCATGCCAAAAAATTGCCGAAGGACCTTGAGAAGGTTCATTTTCGTGTTGAATTCGTGTGTCCATGTTGCCCTTCGTAAGGCCATCGTGAGGGCATCTTGTTATCCTCGGTGCCATCGGGCATTCGCCCCGATCAGAGTGAGGGCGAATGCACCGATGATAACACGAAGATGACACGATTTGACAAGATGCCCTCACGAGTGCCTTACGAAGTTGCCGCTCACGAAGTTGCTGCCGGAGCCTGAGAAACTCCACCGGCGGTCATACGATGGCTTGGATGCCCTCACGAATGGCCCGATGTTGCTACGATCACAGCCGAATTTGAACATTTCCTTTATCGTGTGTCCATCGGGTGTCCATTTCGGGACAGTGTGACAGGGCCTTAAAGGAACTACAGCACGGTCACTTGACTTCACGTCTCCACCGCTAAGCTAAAGGAGGCTAATGTTGGGCTATAAAGGAACTACAGCACGGTCACTTGACTTCACGTCACCACCGCTAAGCTAAAGGTGGCTAATGTTGGGCTATAAAGGAACTACAGCACGGTCACATGACTTCACGTCACCACCGCTATGCTAAAGGAGGCTAACGTTGGGCTATAAAGGAACTACAGCACGGTCACATGACTTCACGTCACCACCGCTAAGCTAAAGGAGGCTAATGTTGGGCTATAAAGGAACTACAGCAGGGTCACATGACTTCACGTCACCACCGCTAAGCTAAAGGAGGCTAATGTTGGACGTGATGGCGTTTAGTCGTCTCATTTAGACACTTGTTAGCAACCGCTGTTTTTAAATCCACCGGTGGGGTATTTACTGACGTATTTTATGTCGTAGAATTAAAATCTCTTCTGCTTGTATTAAGCACAGATCTTATTTAATGCATCTAACCAAACACATTGACTTTGAGACGACTAAAAATGCCAACTAATTTCACTGTTTTAGGGCACTATTACAGTCATGATCTTGCAAGTCAATCTGAACGGCGAAATAACTCTGTTGGGTCTCTGGTGCTATTTTAATGATGTTCATTATAAGATAAACTCCAATGATTTTATTGGACCCCTGACTTTTCCTCTTTTCCGGGTTTTACATTTTCTGTTATTATTGAAATTTCTCAACAACTATTAAGTGTCTCCCTAGGATGGATCTTAAAAGCTTCCCCTTGACTTTTTAATGTAATTCTATTCCCATCAGCCTCAGCTCTAATTTTTTTTTTTTTTTTCTCACACTGATATTCTATAAGTGTCTCTACTGTAGGGTATTTTTATTATATGTACGGCACTTTGGCTCGACCAAAAAGCGTTTAAAAATGTGCTATATAAATAAAACTTGATTTGATTTGTGTTAAGTGCTTGTGGCGGCTCAATCCCCAGTTACATTTGAGTCGCCGAGAGGCTAAACTTGGCTTTAAACTGTGACGCGTTTTCGAAATGAAAGTCCATGTTGAAGCAATATAGTTGTAAGGATATTTAATAAACAAAATCAAAACATAGTAACTATGGACAAAACGGTCAACAGAAAAAACGACAGCACAAGCTCACCCTCTGTCGTGTGCACTCGACATCAAACAGGTGACTTATGAACCAAACCACACCCATGTGACAATTACCGGAAGTGCTCAACAAGCAAATAAAGGTGACGTAAATAATAATGATAATACAAATAATGAACTTGAGCTAAGTAGTGTTATAGCACCTACAGTGCTAATTAGCAAATGTTAGCATTCGAGTGTGAGAAAGTGAAATGGCGGTTCATGCCAGTCAGATTTACATTTTCCTTCTTTTTAAGACTTTTCTAAGCCTAGAACATATATTTAAGGTACTGTAATGTGGTAGCATGTGGTACACATCTGCAATTCTCAACTTTTTATATATAGGCTTCTTATTTTGAGCTAAACCAATAGTAATAAGATTGGTTGTCATTTTGATATCGCAACTTAATTCCTCTTGAGATGCAATCAAACACAGAAGTTTTACAATAGTTTGCTGACATTTTATTCCAGTAGTCATTTTAAAACTAATGAAATTTCAACAGTTTGAGCTAAGGTCCCGAACTAAGGTTTCTGTAAATACATTTTTCTCAAATAAAATCAACTCAAACTTGGAAATACTTTTCACGAACATTTTTCAAAATCAAAGTTTTGTAGTTATTGGATTTCTTATGGACTAACTTCCTTCCTTATTGACAAGTCAAACCAAAATGTGTCTTTGAAAAGCCCAATATCACATGTATATACAGTAATTGTGTCAGGGCAGGGGGCTTTGCAGTAATTACAAATCAACAAAACATGAATGTCAGATATATTTTTGTACGTATACCATCCAAAAGACAAAACATGTGAAACTGAATTTCTTTGTGTCGGTGAATAACACCAACTTCCTATCGAAAATTAACCAACCATTACAATTGGGAATGATTTTAATATGGATATCCTCGTGGATTCATCTTCCTATTAAACACACATGCATTTCTAAACATTTGGACTACCTATGTTGCAAATGTATTATCTTTTCAATCTACACACGTCATCTATTGCACGTCTGTCCGTCCTGGGAGAGGGATCCCTCCTCTGCTGCTCTCCCCGAGGTTTCTCCCATGTTCCCTTAAACTGGGTTTTCTTTGGAAGTTTTTCCTTGTACGATGTGAGGGTCTAAGGACAGAGGGTCTAAGGATAGAGGGTCTAAGGACAGAGGGTCTGAGGACAGAGGGTCTAAGGATAGAGGGTCTAAGGACAGAGGGTCTGAGGACAGAGGGTCTGAGGACAGAGGGTCTGAGGACAGAGGGTGTCGTATTGTCATACTGATATTCTGTACACACTGTGAAGTCCACTGAGACAAATGTAACATTTGTGATATTGGGCTATAAATAAACATTGATTGATTGATTGATTGATTGATTGATAATAGACTCTACATGAGATTAATAGATGTTTGTCTACCTAACCCTGTCTCAATACAAATCAGCTGGTGCCAGAACAATAATATGAAAGTGAGCATTAAAATAGGAAAGAGAGGAGATGTAGTTTAAAGACAGACGGGGTCGCGTTCAGCTGGCAGAGCGAACATCTTCTCGTGTTTCCTCCACACATTCTGTCGCTCCCCCAGTTTAGAGCCGACACCCACAACAGAGAGCGCAGAACATCTTAAAATATCCGTCCGCAGACTGAGGTCCATGTAGGAGGACTCACACACGCCGACGGACAGCTGCTCTCAGGAAGCAGCAGATGCTCCCGGTGACATTCTAATCATTGATTTATCTCTGTACAAATAATTCATAACTCGTTGGCGTTATTGTAAATGAGACGTTTGAAAAGCCTCGGCAGAACTGCTCTGGTGAGAAACAGATATGTTTACAATAAGTGGAATTTATCACTTATAATATGACCATTTATACAGTATATCAATTACTCACTCGTGATATATAAAATGTTGATTTGTTTGTGCGTGCATCAACTGTAAAATAAGAAAAACATGGGAGACATGTTTTTATGAACCGACGTAAATGGATCTGTTTGCAAATTCTCTCACAACTTCTGCAATATTTATCTAGTTGTATGCTAAATACTTATAAAAAACATGCATTTTCACTTAAATTGTACTATTCAAACCGTCTTCATGAACAGTCGTAGGCTTGTACGCTCATCTGTCCACGTCTGAAGGGTTTCAAATCAATTTAATTTTCTTTATTTAGCCCTCTATCCGAATAAATATGCATCTCAGGGGACTTGACGGTTTGTAAATGGATGGCAGTGTAAAAATAAAATGCAATATACACGATTAAATTGGCAAAATGGTCATTTGAATGTAAAATATAAACCGCAACAAAGCGCTTGATAGCTGAAGGCTTCAAATAAATACAAATTAAGTTATGTTTGAAAACGTATATGTTTTAATTCAATTTTGCAGTTAAACTTACCCCGTGTTTACTTCAATGCAAGTAGAGACATTAACCTGATTAAAAGTAAATACAAAACGTCCTTTGAGCATTATTTGTGGTCATATGAACTAACATAAAATCCTCCTCATGACCTTCCACTGTTGCAAACGGATCCCATGCTCAACACGTCCACCACAAAGCCCTCAGCAGCTCATAATTATCTCTGCTGCTGCTGGCCTTTGACCTGCGTGCTCCACAGCAGTGCAGGGCGGTGTGTGTGTGTGTGTGTGTGTGTGTGTGTGTGTGTGTGTGTGTGTGTGTGTGTGTGTGTGTGTGTGTGTGTGTGTGTGTGTGTGTGTGTGTGTGTGTGTGTGTGTGTGTGTGTGTGTGTGTGTGTGTGTGTGCTAACATGCGGCGCTGACAGGGGCTAACGGAGCATCGATCTGCCCTGCAGTGACAGAGGATTCAACCTCTGCTAATTCCCTCTAATCAAGTCCACTGCTGTAATAAAGAGCGTGTGATTAAAGAGGGGGCAAATGGAGGGGAGGATAATACTGTAAATCATGTACAAATTAGGGCTGTACGACTTGGGGGGAAAAGAACTCATTTGGATTATTTGGACTGATATTACAATTGAAATATGATTTGCGAAACAAGAGGGAATGAAACAATGAAAAATGATTTGCGGTATCATTGAAAAATATATTAAAATGAGGTTTGTTAGTTTAAGAGGATCTGTATCAAACCAGGATATCTTATTAAGTCTGTAAAATAATGTTTGTAGGCTTCTCTGCAGCGCCACAATATTTGCATTTACCAAATATTGTGCTTCATGTGTTTTAAATACTGCACTTGTCCATAATGCAATTTTCGGTAAAATGTTGATTTACGGTACGTCCACACAGCAGCTTTTCAAAAATCTTGAACATCTTGGAGCTGGGCGTGTCTGACAGCTTGGGGATTTTTTGCGAGCAATGCGACCAACAACCAATCACATGAATCTCCCGCCCCCGACATACAAAGCAAAAAACCCCGGGGATTTTATGCGAGCAATATATAAATATATAAACTCCCCAAACAGGCGAAAACCTACCAGTTCCACCCACTGTCTCTGCCACCTCCCTCCATGCTGGTTCCTCCGGTTTGTATCCCGGTAATAGTTCTGGTCGTAAAGAACCGGGTGATTTGCTCCCGTAACTTCTCGTTTGGAATATGAGGAAATGAACTGCGGTCTGGTTCTCCCTGCTTACACGCGGTTTGATTGGCTAGCGCTTCTACTGTCAGATTTGCATAAACGTGTTTGATTGGCTGACGCTTCCAGCTCAGCTTCAAAAGTTGAACATTGCTCAACTTTTGAATCCTGGACATCCTGGAAATCTTCGCTTCGCTCCCCCACAATGCAGTTTGGCGAAAAGCGAGGCAAAGTGACGTCATCCCCATTCAAAGTCAATGGGCAGAGAAGCGGTGGAAGCGGTGGAAGATTCGTCTAAAGCTGCTGTGTGGACGTACCGTAACTGTGCAGCTCTAGTGTACACCACTGTAGCTTTTATCATCCCTGCACTATGCATTTTTTAAACTATCTGATGATGGAAAGATTGTTTTGTAATCCACAGAGGAGCATGTCAACCTAATGAAACCCAAGCATCTGAACACAACGTACTGTGTCTCTCTTCTCCACGCAAAATAATGCAGCACTCTGAAGATAACATAACACATTGAGCGTATACATATTAATCGTACTATTAAATATAACATCGCACAGCATGCCCAATAAATAAAACTGACATAATACAAATAAATGGCTTTTACAGTTTGAACAATGAAACTCAACCCTTAATTAGAGCTAGTGAGAATTTACCGCCTCCGCAAGCAGTTTTTCCTCGCTGTTTCTCCGTCGACTGAAAAGCGCCCTTATGCACTTTTTGGGGGACGACTATTTGAATAAGCAAAATACAGTTCTTACATTTTTGGACAATAAAAGGTTGGGTAATATACTCCGAAATGCAGGGTTTAGGTGTGGAAAAGCCGTAATTGCAAGCTTACAAATCCAGCGTTGTGATCAATATTCGGGGACTATCCATACATTTGGATAGAGTGGGAAGATCAACCACTTCCTGCAGTCTAGTACTTCAGTAAGAGTAGAAGTACTCAGGTCTAGTTCTTCAGTAAAAGTAGAAGTACTCAGGTCTAGTTCTTCAGTAAAAGTAGAAGTACTCAGATCTAGTTCTTCAGTAAAAGTAGAAGTACTCAGGTCTAGTTCTTCAGTGAAAGTATAAGTACTCAGGTCTAGTTCTTCAGTAAAAGTAGAAGTATTCAGATCTTGTACTTGTGTAAAAGTAGAAGTACTCAGGTCGAGTTCTTCAGTAAAAGTAGAAGTACTCAGATTTTGTACTTGTGTAAAAGTAAAAGTACTCGGATCTAGTTCTTCAGTAAAAGTAGAAGAAGAGTCCTTCACATCCCTTGGAAATCCGCTGTAGTCCCATTCATTCTCACTGGGACTGAAAAAGACATTACAAAAAAAACAGATTTGTAAAGAAATGCATTCTGGCGGTGGGTAAGGATCAAAATATTTTCAAAAATTGAAAAAAAACCTCCCTAAATTGACAAACATCCACCAGGTGACACGATAGAAAAAATCTGGATCTAATAAAACCAGTCGAAATTTTAGGTTTAGGGTTAAAAAATGTGGGAAAATGTAAATACATCCGTTTGCAAACTTGTTCAATAGTTATATGCTAAATACTTAAATAAAATAGAAAATAAAAATTACCGAAATTGACAAACATCCACCAGGTGACACTAAAGAACACATTTCAATTAAAAAAAAAAAAAATTGTAGGTTGGGATTAAGGGACCGGAACATTAAAAATAGACCAGGTGACACTATAGAAAACATTTCAATAAAAAAAAAAAAATCTAAATGTTATTTTAAGTTAGGGTTAGGCCGACAACTTTGTAAGGAAATGCGTTCTGGCGGGGGGGTAAGGACCAGAACATTTGAAAATAAAAAGTCCCGAAATTGACAAACCTCCACCAGGTGGCACTGTAGAACACATGGTCATGGTTAGGGCTAAAAAACGTGGGAAAATGTTGAGAGGATTTAAAGTAAATACACCCATTTGCAAACTTGGTCAATAGTTATTTTGTTCTATGCTAAATATTTTGGCTGAGAACTTTGTAAGGAAATGCGTTCCGGCGGTGGGTAAGGACCAGAAGATTTGTTAAAAATAGGAAATAAAAATTCCCGAAATTGACAAACATCCACGTCCATACATTAGTGTAGATATATAAATTCAAGTCAAAGGCTCCTCCAACAGAGCAACATATATATAGGACATAGAACAAATAAAACAGATAAAATAGTGCAAGAGAATGTTTGGAGATGTTAAGATTAGGGTTAGGTTTATGGTTTGGGTTAGGTTTAGGTTAGGGGTTGGCCGACAACTTACATAATCGTCCAATCATCCACCTCTATGACACAAGCAAAGTGAAGCGGCCCCCTGCTTGCCTTTCAAAGCAGAGTTGGGACTTTTCCATTTTAACGACGCTCACTTCCTCTCCCAGGCTCTGCTCTCTGAAGCTGGAACAGGAAATGAGGAGCGAGCGTCTGATTGTTCGCTTTGATTCCCGGGCAACTTTTTCCTTTTCACCCCCGCCTCCCGCTCTGTTATTCTCTTTATTGTTTTTCTCCCATATTCACCCCTTTTGCTTTTCCTTTGTTATTCTCTTTCTCTCTGGCACTCCCCTGCTCACAGATAAAGCAATATATAAATGAAGGGATCTGCTGTTGACTGATACAAAGTGATAACAGAGACGGTCTGATGGCTTCTTTATCCCTTTATCTCAAACATTGTTCATGCCATGTAAAAAGCACGCTTATATTTAAGATCAGTTGCTGCAACACTTTTTTATGCAAGAACAACAAACTCTTGAAATACTCTAAATGTAAATGCTGTACTGTACTCTGTGAATAAATAACCTTCTCCCGGTGCCCCCGCTGTAATGTATGCGCACTACTTTAAAGAAAATTGTTCAGTCAGCACCCATGCATGGGTGACTGCTGAACAAAAAACCATAATACTCCTGTGGATGTCCTTAATTATGTTCTATGGCGCTTTGCTGGACTTTAATCCCAGCGATGGACGTCCTCAGAGGGTCAGACACAACGCCTTCACTGCCTCAGGGGTTACGTGTTATCATTGTTAAAGGGATACTCAGGCAGCTGGTGTTATATCAGTCTTTTATTCCTGAATATTAGCTGACTATGTGACTTTTTTTTTTACAATTACTTCAAGCATCTGTCCAATTTTACGTGCCTTTGAGCATGACATTGAATGCAAAGCCCCCACGTCCACCAGCTGTTCAAACTGTGTTAATTGTTAATATGATTTGACAAAAAAAAACTAAAAGTCAAGAAGATTGGAGAGATTTAATAAACATAATATAATATACCTGAATTTGCAAACCATATGCAGATTAAAAAAGACTCACCGATCGATGTTGGTTAGTTTGCTTGATTGGATACCTCTCTTCTATTCTAAACTGCATGGATTCTCAAACAAATGTTTCACGTTTTGTTTCATAAGAAACCCAAATATACAGTACCTCATTTTGCAAAGCATTAAAAAAAATAGGAATCAACCTTTGTTAGTAAATTGTTTTTTCTCAATGTGACCATAAATGACCAATAACCAAATATAAAACAACATTTAATCATGGATGTTTCCAAGACTAAAACCGGCAAAACCTTTGTTGATAAATGAAACAGGGTTGCACCAGGAGAGTGCATGAAACAAATCTCACTCGTCCCCGGCTTGAGCTTCAGCCTCAAGCCCCTGTGATCTAGTTCCTGAACAGTGTCCTTCACATGCTGATATCCAAGAGAGGGAGTTACACAGTCACAAGATGGAGGAATACCGTTTTTTTGTACGGAAAAAATACTGAGTTTTTCCTCTAAATCGGAAAATTCTGACTTTTTCTAAAAATGTTGACTTTTACAAAAAAAATCTGACTTTTTGTCCCAAAAAAAATTACTTTTACAAAAAAATCTGACTTTTTCTTCAAAAATATGACTTTTTTTCTCAAAATCCAAAAATTCTGACTTTTTTCAAAATCCAGACTTTTTTTCAAAGAATCTAAGAATTTTGACTTTTTCTCAAAATCTCAAAATGTTGACTTAATACAATTTCTGACTTTTCTCAATATTCTGACTTTTTCTAAATACTTAAAAATGTTAATAATCCCTGATCCCCGTCTTCAGCTTCAGCCTCAGGATCCATGTATTTCAGATCCTCTCCAGAATGGAAGGAGTCATCACATACAGAGCATCAGCTAGTTCCTGAACAGTGTCCTTCACATGCTGATATCCAAGAGAGGGAGTTACACAGTCACAAGATGGAGGAATACCGTTTTCTTGTAGAAAATCATACATCCTGTCACGTTCAAAATACTGAGTTTTCCTCTAAATCGGAAAATTCTGACTTTTACACAAAAAATCGACTTTTTCTCAAAATCCTGACTTTTTTTCTCAAAATCCAAAAATTCTGACTTTTTTTCAAAATGCAGATTTTTTCTCTCAAAGAATCTAATTTTTTTTTGACTTTTTCTCAAAATCTCCAAATTCTGACTTAATAAAAATTCTGACTTTTCTCAAAATTATTACTTTTTCTAAATACTTAAAAATGTTAATAATCCCTCGTCACCGATTTAAACTTCAGCCTCAGGATCCATATATCTGTGATCCTCTCCAGAATGGAAGGAGTCATCACATACAGAGCATCCACTAGTTCCTGAGCAGTGTCCTTCACATGCTGATATCCAAGAGAGGGAGTCACACAGTCACAAGATGGAGGACTACCGTTTTTTTTGTAGAAAATCATACATCCTGTCACGTACAAAATACTGAGTTTTTCCTCTAAATCGGAAAATTCTGACTTTTTCTAAAAATGTTGACTTTTTCTCAACATTTCAAAATCCTGACTTTTTTTCAAAATGCAGCCTTTTTTTCAAAGAATCTAAGAATTTTGACTTTTTCTCAAAATCTCAAAATGTTGACTTAATACAAATTCTGACTTTTCTCAAAATTATTACTTTTTCTAAATACTACTTAAATACACAGTCACAAGATGGAGGAATAGAAAGCAGTATTCAATGTTTACTTCAGATCAGCTCCACGTCAGAAATGAGCATGCTTGATGTCTCTCTCCATAGAGGCTGAATCATCATGTTAATCACATAGCTATCACATGCCTCAAGCAGTCCTGATGCTCTGCTGGGTAATCAGACATCCTGTCATGTTCACAGCTACAGTTGGGATACCTTTGTTATCATGTTACTCTGATACTGGAAGAGGACATTTTCCCAACAAAGCCAACGTTTATTCAAATCTGCCTGGAGTATCTGGTGCATCTGACGGTCTTGGTTCTGTTTTAAAGTGGCGGTGGCAGTAAAGGCGACCCGTGGTGCAGCGGGGTTTCAGGATCTTTTGTAGTGTGGCAGCAGAGTTGGTCTAATCCCTGTCCCACTGCAGCATAATCCAAATGGAGCTCTGAATAGTCCTGGAGCTAATAGCCTCCCAGGAGCCCCTCCATTGGCTCGGCCCGCAGATTAATACCGAGGTCTATTCCGGGCCGTTTCCACTCTGTGATTCTGCGGGAGGGACGCTTTTCTTCTGGCTTGCTCAGCTATATCTCGCTCTGTCTTTGTTAAACTGTTAACCCTGAATTAACCGGGCGACTTTCCCTAAAGAACCGAGTGTGTTCTGGTGCGACTGCCGTGTGAACGTCAGGAAAGCAGTCGGTAATGTTGGGTCTTTTGATGTGTGTTTTCATCATATCTGGACGTGAAAACAGCAGTTTGTGGTTTCAGGCGTTTGCTGCAAGAAAGGCTTCAGACGTCCATGAGAATCTCTTTATCTATTCATAGATGTTGCATCACTTCACGCCATTCACCGACTCTGAGTCAGGTCTTCGGACAGTTTACCCTTCTCGTTGTACTTACCCTTCTCGTTCTTCTCGTTGTACTTATTCTTCTCGTTCTTCTCGTTGTACTTATTCTTCTCGTTCTTCTCGTTGTACTTATTCTTCTCGTTCTTCTCGTTATACTTACCCTTCTCGTTGTACTTACCCTTCTCGTTGTACTCATTCTTCTCGTTGTACTCATTCTTCTCGTTGTACTTATTCTTCTCGTTGTACTTACTCTTCTCGTTGTACTTACCCTTCTCGTTGTACTTACCCTTCACGTTGTACTTACCCTTCACGTTGTTCTTACCCTTCTCGTTGTACTTACCCTTCTCGTTGTACTAATCTAATCTAAAGCCATCATGTCATCATGTTATGATGATGCAAAGTATTGATCTATACCATGTTCCATTTACTTGTATATAGACTCTTCTTGCACTATTTCTATTCTAATTGTATTTACTTTTCAAAACTATTTTAACCCTGTTTTAATTGTTTTATGTCCTATATATATTCATGTTGCTCTGTGGGAGGAGCCTGTGACTTCAGTTTTCCATTGACACAACTACACTGTAGCTAATGTGCTAATGACAATAAAGCTTTGAATCTTGAAATGGTGTCACCATGCTTTGGAAATCTATTTTATTGCCACCCAGAAACCCTCGATTCGGATATCAAAAACTACCCAACAAACCTAAGGAAGACTGTTCTGTGTGTAGAAAGGACAGCAGAAACGCATGTGCATTCGGTCTTCTGGAATGTCCATAACATGTCTGGAACATATTCAAATTACAGTACGGGCATTTAAGGTGAATGTGTGCTCTGTGTTTTGCATAACGGCATTGTTGAGGCAGCACAAGAGAAGTCAAACAATCCTGGAACTCATGCCAGCTGCACATCCTCCCACCTGTGATGGATTTTCACACTGCACTGTCTAAATCCGTCCATGAATTAAAAATGGTGTTCATCAGTTTCAACAACATCGTGCTCCTGCAGCTCCGTCATGCACCAAACTCCCACCTCTGAAATCAGTGTTTAACCAGCGAGGCTGAATAACATCCAACTCAGACTGGAATAGTGTCCTGATATATAATTTAAGACTTCATTTCTAATGTGAGACGCCCATTCTTCTTAATATTATGAAGGTAGCAGTGGGTGGAAATGAAATTGCTCTGTGTTAGACTAAGCTGAAGATTACTTTTTTAAATTAAGTTAGACATTTGAGGAGAGAATCCACTTTACTTGCTTGAAGCTGTGTTCAAATTCACTTTATGTAGTTTCATTTTAATAATATATTGGCCACAATAAAAGGCCACTCTGAAACGTGCATTTTTGCTTTATTGGGGGGGTCTGGGGGGGGTCCGAAAACCAGTCAGTATCTGGTGTGAGGGGTAGGGGTAGGGGTAGGGTTAGGGTAATGTTGTGAATCGAGTGGCCCATGGTGGTGGTGGGGTTATGGTATGGGCAGGCGTATGTTATGGACGATGAACACAGGCCACTCGATTCACAACATTACCCTAACCCTAACCCTACCCCTCACACCAGATACTGCCTGGTTTTCGGACCCCCCCAATAAAGCAAAACTACACGTTTCAGAGAGGCCTTTTATTATGGCCAGCCTAAGGCAACCTGTGCAATAATCATGCTGTCTAATCAGCATCTTGATATGCCACACCTGTGAGGTGGGATGGATTTTCTCGGCAAAGGAGAAGTGCTCACTATCACAGATTCTTTCAGATTTGTAAACAATATTTGAGAGAAATGGTTATTTTGTGTAAATAGAAAATGTTTTAGATCTTTGAGTTCATCTCATGAAAAATGGGAGCAAAAACAAAAGTGTTGCGTTTATATTTGTGTTCAGTGTACTTCTTCTATGACATGAGATGGCAGTCAAATGCAAATTAAATCAGTGAAAAATGTAACTTTTTAAAACACAATAAAAGCGACATATAACCAGTTAAATACAGAGCAAATCACGAGGAAAGAGGACATGTGCGCAACTGTCAATTAATTGGAAGGTTGTGGGTTCGATGCTGGCCCCTGCAGTCATAATGGCCGACAATACGAATGGGTTTGAATAGTTGAATTATGACTTTTAAATGTAAAAGCTTTGAGGATGGACAAAACGCCATATCCATTTACCATTTTGAGTTGCCAAAAACCTCTGTTTTCTACTATCAAGGGCACTTCTGTATAGTTTCTCAGTTACTTAAGACCCCCCTTACTTCTTTACACGTCTTCTTCTTTCCTTTTGAACTGTTTAGTGTTCCTAAAGTGGAAACATGTTCAACAGCAAAGGGACAGATGAAAGGCAAACATACAAAAACCACCCCTTCGCTGATCCCTTCCTTCCCGAACGATCCTTTCCTCTCATCCTTTCCTCTGTTATTCCAAAACTCTCATAATCATAATCTCACTTCTTTTCATTTCTCTTTTTGTTAGGGTGAGTGAAGCAGGTGCAACAGATTGAACAGAAAAATACCTTTATTTCAAGGTTTAGGTGACAAAACAGAACACTACCCTGTGAACACAGTCACAGACGAACAAGGCTCCAACAAAGTCAAACAGAAAAACCTTAAATACACCCAGGACTAATCAAGGAAACAAGACACAGGTGAGGAGGGAGGAGAAAACACAGGGGCACCAGGTGAACACAATCAGGAAAACAGATAGGAGGGAACACACAGACAGGGAACCCAACGACTGATCCAAACGAGACAAAACACAACACAGACACTTTAAAATCTGCTTCCTTTGTCTTCTTGTCCCTACGTCCCCCCTTCCTCTCTAAACGTACCCTAACCCAAACTCATCCCTTCCTTCTATCATGTGTTCTACTATCAAGGGCACTTCTGTATTGTTTCTCAGTTACTTAAGACCCCCCTTACTCATATACACTTCTTCTTCTTCTTCCCTTTTGAACTGTTTAATGTTCCTAAAGTGGAAAAATGTACAACAGCAAAAGGACAGATGAAAGGAAAAAAAAAAAAACACCCCTTCGCTGATCCCTTCCTTCCCGAACGATCCTTTCCTTTCATCCTTTCCTCAGTTATTCCCTAACTCTCATACTCATAATCTCACTTCTTTACATTTGTCTTTTAAATCTGCTTCCTTTGTCTTCTACTTCCCCCCTTCCTCTCTAAACATACTCTCAAACTCATCCCTTCCTTCTATCCATTCCCGCTCCTTCCACATCAATCTACGCCTCGCCCTTTTTTAATCTTCCTCATTCTCGCTAATTATTTTTTCTTCCATCCAGACCTCCTCCTCCTCTCTCTTCGGTATGCAATTGGTTTCTAAGTGATTTATGAGCGATGAGAGGCTTATGAAGAGTTTATGCCGTAACTCTTCATTACTCTACTATTAAATGCCGTCTTCTGTCCTGCGTGTGAGCGTGACTTACGAGTGTGTTAAAACTCCTTAAAAAGAACCTTATAATGAATTCGGGCTTGATGGATGTCATTAAGGCAATCGTCTCGAGAATTCATTAGTTTCATTTTTTTTCCCGCTCATTTCTCAGGCGATAGAAGTGCGTTGGTGAGAGACTTGTGATGGTCTGGAATAAGACGTCTCATTACTAAACAGAGGGCAATCGTAAATGAGAACATCTCCCACATACCCTTCAATGGAGAAGAGGAAGACAAACAACCCACGCGAATCCAAATGACCCTCGTCTCTTCCACGCTTCTGTTTCCAAACAGCCATGAATGTGAGAAAAGAAAACCAATTCCTGCTCATTTACTCAGTGACAGATACACACGTTTTAATTGCATATATGTGCAAACAAACAAACCCATCTCGCCTTTCTCAGTGTCTCTCCGTTCCCCTCTGTTACAAAGCGAGTGGTTTATGTTTCCTGTTGAGCCGTTTACGCTGTAAGCTATGAGCTTTTTTGCCGCTAACGACAGCCAAATGGCCGACACGGCTGCCGTCAAACTCTTAATGTGTAAATCGAAAACTCAGTGCGCCACAATCAATATCTCGTCCTCGGGACAGGAAGATATTATTTTCTCTGCTCAATGTGCCCGTGTATGCTGGGGGGCTTGTTGAATGCTGCAGGGATGAAAACCATGTCGATGTGAAAAGGAAAAATCACCGACAATTATTGTGTGTTGGAATCAATTATACAGAGCCAGTTGTGTTTCAGATGAAGGCAGACAGAGAATAACTAGACAGTGGAGGGAAAGAGATGATATGCAGACACTATGGAAACGGATTATGTTGCACATATGTTTAGGCAGTATATAATTAGTGGGTCTTACTTGTGGAGTGTCATACTGAAGCCTCAAATTTGGCCTTTTGGCCATTGCATCTGTTTTTTTAAAGACCAAAAAAGGACCAAAGACACATGTAGGAGACCAACACGTAACATTTAACTTTCATGAATTTAAAACCCATTGTGAAAAGAATAAAGGGGCAAAAAGAAAACCTAAAAACATTTGTAACGGACAACTTTCTGGAAGCATACACTTTTTAATCGTCTATTTTACATAATTTACAAAAGGAACTAGAGATCAGGACCCTTTAATCAGTAAGACAATGTTTATTTAGGTAATTCCTCAATTTCTCATATGGCGCGTTCACACCGCAGTACTTTTCCCACTTTAGTTCATCAGAGCTCTTTAGTTCTCATGAACTGAGCACAGATCGCGATCACACCGGAACAAGTCCCTGGGGGTGGATTAGGCAAATGAAGCCGCTGACGTCACTTCTTCTTCTTCTGCTTTGGGTTTACTGGCAGGCCGCAAACCACTTCACGGCGTATACTGCCACCCGGAGTCCCCGGCCGGAAGTCCCCGGAGTTGGGGACTGGCTTCCGAGTAAATCGCCAGAACGCCGACACCTCCTCATCTCCACCGCTCCCACGTTTTATTTTGTGTTGCCATAAGTTAGTCTCTCTGCGTTTCTGTGCTGGGCTAATGCTAATGCTAATAATGCTAATGCGAGGATAATAAAATGGCGGCTTCACAAAACTTTTTTTTTGCAATCCGCCCAGCCAATCAGACATAGGAACCTTTTTAGAATAGTTGCACGCATGCTATTCAATAGAAACCATCGAGTTTAAGGCACTTTCGCATTGGTTTAGACTTTGGAAGACCAAAATGTAACATTTCACTTTCATGAATTTAAAACCCATTGTGAAAGGAATAAAGTGGCAAAACGAAAACATTTATAACGAACAACTTTCCAGAAGCATAAACGTTTTTATCGTCTTTTTACCAGACACACATGATGCTGTATTGATGAAGACTTGACACTAGAGATTAGGACCCTTTACTCATTAAGACAATGTTTATTTAGGTAATTAATAACATTTCTCAAGGACCTTTATACGATTAGACGTCTCTTTTGCAACAAGAGGAGTTTCTCGCATGCTATTCAGTAGAAACCATGAAGTTTAAGGCACTCTCACATTGGTTTTGCTAATCGTACATACAGTAGGGGTTGTGTTGTGTAATACACTTCAATATCTATACCGCCGATGTACCGCACAACCTCAAACCCCAACATAGATTAACGAATACCAACCACAACCCTAACTCTAAAAAAACATGCTTCACGATAACCCTGGCACAAAACTCCTGAAACAATCCGGTGAGAAACAGAAATAGTTTCTGTGATGTTTTTCTGCTTTCCTTCACACTTTGGTTTCGACTGAAGCTCTGCTCACCTGGTGAACCGTGAGATGCAGTTTCTGTATCTGCAAATCAATTCTCACAAAAAAATAGTCATACAGGACGGAACAAACTCATGCCTCAAGAACTCAAGACAATGCTTATTTTGGAAATCAATCATTTTCTCAAAGACCTCTCTACAATTAGATTTCCCTTTTGCAACAAGAGGAGTTTCTCGCATGCTATTCAAAAGAACCCATCAAGTTTAAGGCACTCTCGCATTGGTTTTGCTAATCGGACGCACAGTTGGGGTTGTGTTGTGTACTATACTTCAATATCTATACTTCTAAATCTATACTTTACAGTTTATGTACCGCAGAGCCTCAAACATAGACAATGCAACCCAGACCAAAACTCCTGAAACAACTGAAACCGGTGAGAAACAGAAATACGTTCTTTGATGTTTTTCAGCTTTCCTTCACACTGTGGTTTCGACTGAAGCTCTGCTCACCTGGTGAACCGTGAGATGCAGTTTCTGTATCTGCAAATCAATTCTCACAAAAAACTAGTCATACAGGACAGAACAAACTGCCTTCGAGCACTCATGCAACCCATTTATAGCTTCTCCAAACACTTCACCAAAGAAGTTAATGTACAGAGTAGCGTGAAAGGTAGAAGCTTCAGATGTTGTGACCGTGAGAGGCTTGTCTCTGTGGAAATGTCGTTTCATTGGGTCTACATCTTTTCCCTTTCCATCCGTTGTGTCTTGATGTAGGGAAGTGCTTCTCAAAGTGTGGTCCGCGGACCACCGGTGGTCCGTGAGCGCCCCCTAGTGGTCCGTGAGTATATTGGTAACATTTCACATTTGAAATTAATTAATTAATTTGAGTTTTCCGCACTCTCACGGGAATATCTCCGCAATGGAGCAAGCTTAAGTTTCACTTGTAATTGCATGATATAGCCCCGCGCAACACCTTCATCACACATGTTGCTACTTGTTTGTACCATATTCAGGCGATTTGTAATCTGTTCTAGAAAAACGATGTGATTTTCGATATTTGTGAAGTTAGGTGGTCCGCGAGTGTTTTTTTATTGGTTAAGTGGTCCTTGGTATGAAAAAGTTTGAGAAACACTGATGTAGGGGAGTTGTGCGGTTGCTCTTTTGTGACGGAGATATTTTTGTCGAGGATTACCTTATTTTGTTCGCACTACATCTGAACTGCTCAGCTCTACACTTTCTGTATCTGTTTTGTTCATGACCCAGTTCTCTATGATTACAGCAACAAGGGGAAATGAGTTCTCGTCTCACAAATGAAAACCCCGTCCTTCTTGGAATCCTTTAGTGATTTCAAATAACTGCAGGGGTCATGTGTTGTTGTTTTTTAATGCAATGCAAATCCGCCATGGCTTTAATTTGTGAATAAAAAATGTCCACCACAAATAACTAACCATATTTTCCTGATCACAGCAGTTTTTTTTCATGATATAAGTCCCGTGTGAATGAGTACCTCAGCGTCTGTTTGGTTTTTGCTCCTCTCTGGGTCAATAACTATGGAGGCTGCAGTGTAAATCATTAATGAGGCCTCTGATAGTATTTCGGATGCTAGTTCAGAGGCTCCTCTCGCTTCCCAGCAGGGCGAGGAATTATGTTTCAATCCAATCTACAGAAAATCGTTGGCAGTACATTTGGTTGAAATACAGATATATCTTTTTCAGTTTCTTTCACATTTCCACAACAACCAAGGTCCCGGAGTTTCTTTGGGGTGGATCTGATATATGAAACAGTGCACTTTGGGTCATTGGATATTCATTTAGTGCACCATTGTAGGGCTGTCCTTGATTGCAGACATTTGTATTTGAATACAAATGATATGATAACCGAGATGCCCCGCTAAGTTTCTAAATAATTAATACTTAAGCATCAAATAATCATAATAAGTGAGTTTTTGACTGACCAAATCTAGACAGTTAATTTATTTAGTTCAGTCCTTTTGTCTTTTGCCTTGTCTTGTGATTTCCTTAGTAACCTTTCCCTCTCGTTTCAGAGCATTCCTGCCCTGGTGTGTTTTTCCCACCAGTGTGATTGTCAGCCCCTCCCTTAATTGTTGCCACCTGTGTCCCCTTACCTAGTGTGTATATATAGTCTGCGTCTCCCTTTGTCTGGTGTCAGTTCTTGTCTCGTCAAGCCTGCCCGTCATCCCTTGATCGTGTGAAGTATATTTTTTGATGTAGATTTGTTTTGGTTTAGAGTTTTTGATCCTCCAAGTGAGCGTTTTGTGTTTTCACCTTAATTAAAAGACCTTGTTCATTCTGATCTGTTTCTGGTGTTGCGCGTTTGGGTCCTGAGCCTCGTGACATTCTTAACACCAAATTAGTCGGTTGAGCTAAACATGACCGATTCGGAGCACCATCGTCCATCACTGTCAGCGACTGAAGAGGCTCTTAGTCCAATAACAATCATACGATGTTGTCCATCACTCGATTAGTTACTTTACTGAGTTGTTTCTCCACAAAGTATTATGCAAAAGCATCAACTCCGATCCTCTGCTAACCCCTTGATGCACTCATTATTCGTCATTACAAGTCATCTAAGCTATGGATTACAGATACACTGTTGCAGGACTGTCCTACACTTCTCTTTTTAAACTTTTCTGACCCTTCATACGGTTTTGATGTCATCCAGATCTGTAAAACTGAATGTCTCCCCTAGAAGTCAGGCAAAAACGCCAATTTCACTCTTGCAATTACCAGAGATGTTGTACATTAGTTTGTAATTGGCATGCAAATTGCATTACATTATTAATTAAGTTAATTAATCATATTGGTCTGAGCCCAAAATGACAGATTAGTCGGCAAATCAACTAAGATGGCGCAACCCTACACCATTGGTTTGAATTGTTATAGGAAATGCAGAGGAAATGAATACTGAAGCAGTTTTTTACCTCAAACCTTTCTATAAAGCTGATTTAATGCGAGAAGTGCAGTTAGGGTTGTCCAGAAGCAAAAGGCTAGTTTTATTTTAGCTCTCATCCACCACAGTATGCACTCCACCCACAGAAAGAAATGTCCTTACAGTATCTCTACATTTCTGTCTTACCACACGGCTCCACCCTCTCATTGCCTCGGGAGTTTTTAAGTTTCTCTCGGTTTTATCGATTCTTTTTTATTTAACCTTTATTCCACAAGGATTTCCCGCAAGATACCGACTTTAGTGGCATCAATAACCATCCCATCTGAACTTAAAGTCTGCTTGAATCAGAAACATTGACACAAACTGCCTTAAAAACTGCTCGAAAAGCCCCGAACAGAAGCCAGTGTGTCTTCTTTAATTAGGCCTAGTAGATGTTTCCTTCCATCGCCTAGGGTCCATTCCAGGAAGAGCCAGTTTTACTTACATCTGTGAAAACCTGGGGAATATCAAGAAGCAGATACCTAGCAGAGCGAGTCTGATGTGTGGAGGATGTTTCATTAAAGTGCAGCACAAGTTTTTCTTCTGCCCGCTTCCTTCCCTTCAGTATCTCCCTGCAGAGCTGCACTTAAATCTAACCGACACATTTAAATAACCCAGAAGTGATGATAAAGGTTTTATTTAAGCTTTGATTTCCTCCCATATTTCACATTTAAGCCTGTTTTTTTTTTCACTAAATGGTTACAGAACATAACCCAAGGAAGGATGAACAAGAATATATTTGAAACTGAATTTCTTCGTCTTCTTGTTCTTATTATACTACATTAATAAAGTTTATCTTACAATTAAAAATGATTATTAAATGAACTAATGTTTGTTGTCCACAGCTGACGTTAAATTGACCGGACTTCTTTCTGCGGATTGATATGACTGCACATAGTCCCTTAGCAACGGTCTGTTCTCCTTAGCAACGGTCTGTTAACAAAGCAACAACCTCTGGAATGATATAATTGTTATCTTACAATTAAAAGGGGGTTTAAATAAACTGACTAATTTCTGTGGATTAAGATGGCTGCACATAAACCCCTTGATCCTCCTTCCTTAGCAACGGTCTGTTCTCCTTAGCAACGGTCTGTTAACAAAGCAACAACCTCTGGAATGATATAATTGTTATCTTACAATTAAAAAGGGGGTTTAAATAAACTGACTAATTTCTGTGGATTAAGATGACTGCACATAAACCCCTTGATCCTCCTTCCTTAGCAACGGTCTGTTCTCCTTAGCAACGGTATGTTAGCGAAAAATAACAACCTCTGAAATGTCCAAATTCACCAATCAAAAGTGAGTTTTCAACCAAGCTGTGTTATAACAGCTAACAAGCGTATTTAACTTAATATATTAATATGATTCTTTAGCATTACTATAGTCTCCCTTATCTGACGTCCTTGATTCGTTTTCCATTTTGTACGTGCATTGTATTTTTGCATTACTACAGCACTACTTTTTACGAAAATGTACATCACACACACTCAGGTAACATCGCTATTACTATTCAGCTCACCGCACATGGTCCCTTAGCAATGGTCTGTTCTCCTTAGCAACGGTCTGTTATCGCAAATTAACAATCTCTGGAATGTCGAAATCGACCAATCAGAAGCGAGTTTTCAATTAAGTCGTGTAATAAATAAATAACTAAAGTGTTTTATCTGTTTTATTGTTGTTGCCTGTGACCTAAGATGTTCATTGTCATAACACTGTAGCTATGCACACACGCCTTGAATCTTGAGTCTAATAACAGCTGAAAACGTATTTAACTTAATATGTTAATAGTATTCTATCGCATTAGTCTCCCTTATCCGACGTCCGTGATTAGGTTGTATTGTTTCATTTCTTCAGCACTACACTTCACGAAAGTATACACGAGATACACTCCGGTAAGACCTCTATTACTATTCTTCTCAGGGCCGTCACTGGTGATATTTCTGCATCAATAAGCCCCTCTCAATATTGCCGTATGGGTTAGTATGCAGGTTATAACGGGGACGTTGTACGGGGAAGTCGTTAGCGCCGCTAATTAGGCGAATCAGAAGGAGACGACAGTGTTCGTTCCGCTGTGAAGCTGATCTGTGATCTTTAGCCCACAGTGAGGCGAGGAGATAGAGGATCATTTAAATGTTCAGAGCCCGAGGCTTCAGAAGTGGGTTTCATGTCATGTTAGGGGAGGCGAGGAAATGTGATCCCTTTGAGTGTGTGTGTGTGTGTGTGTGTGTGTGTGTGTGTGTGTGGTGTGTGTGTGTGTGTGTGTGTGTGTGTGTGTGTGGTGTGTGTGTGTGTGTGTGTGTGTGTGTGTGTGTGTGGTGTGTGTGTGTGTGTGTGTGTGTGTGTGTGTGTGCGGTGTGTGTGTGCGCAGAGGATACTGTAGTCACCCTCTCCGAGTCACAGACAGCCAATTATAAAAACCCGACGGCCACCTCTCCCTCTCTCTTTTCTGCATCACTCGCTCTGGGTTACATCTACACTCCCCCTTTCCT
>NW_027263289.1:48956-51456 GCF_902827115.2 Pseudochaenichthys georgianus
CAGGAGAGGACTCTTTAAAGTAGAGACACTACATACTGATATACACCTGAACATCAGCAGGAGAGGACTCTTTAAAGTAGAGACACTACATACTGATATACACCTGAACATCAGCAGGAGAGGACTCTTTAGAGTAGAGACACTACACACTGATATACACCTGAACATCAGCAGGAGAGGACTCTTTAAAGTAGAGACACTACATACTGATATACAACCTGAACATCAGCAGGAGAGGACTCTTTAAAGTAGAGACACTACATACTGATATATACCTGAACATCAGCAGGAGAGGACTCTTTAAAGTAGAGACGCTACATACTGATATACACCTGAACATCAGCAGGAGAGGACTCTTTAAGTAGAGACACTACATACTGATATACACCTGAACATCAGCAGGAGAGGACTCTTAAAGTAGAGACACTACATACTGATATACACCTGAACATCAGCAGGAGAGGACTCTTTAAAGTAGAGACACTACATACTGATATATACCTGAACATCAGCAGGAGAGGACTCTTTAAAGTAGAGACACTACATACTGATATGAACCTGACATCAGCAGGAGAGGACTCTTTAAAGTAGAGAGACACTACATACTGATATACACCTGAACATCAGCAGGAGAGGACTCTTTAAGTAGAGACACTACATACTGATATACACCTGAACATCAGCAGGAGAGGACTCTTTAAAGTAGAGACACTACATACTGATATACACCTGAACATCAGCAGGAGAGGACTCTTTAAAGTAGAGACACCACATACTGATATACACCTGAACATCAGCAGGAGAGGACTCTTTAAAGTAGAGACACTACATACTGATATACACCTGAACATCAGCAGGAGAGGACTCTTTAAAGTAGAGACACTACATACTGATATACACCTGAACATCAGCAGGAGAGGACCTCTTTAAAGTAGAGACACTACATACTGATATACACCTGAAACATCAGCAGGAGAGGACTCTTTAAAGTAGAGACACTACATACTGATATACACCTGAACATCAGCAGGAGAGGACTCTTTAAAGTAGAGACATTACATACTGATATACACCTGAACTAAATTCAGGTTTTTGAAGCAATGTATTCAGACATAGATTATTGTGGACTTTGACCTTTAATGGCGACCCCTTTGGCTCCAGACTAATGACAAGATTAGTTATCATCACAGATGAAGACTGGAGCCATTTTAAATGAATCATTATTATAAATTATTTGATCATTTAATTTCAAAATATATGTCACATAATCCTGCTGACAAACGGAGCTGGGAAACGTTGACAGAGGTAAAACCACGAAGAAACTCTTAGGTGAGAATAATAAAAATGCCTAAATTAATCAGTGCTCAATTATTCTGTATTCTAATGGCATTGTCTATATATTTAGACAAAGGTAGAGCAACTGATTCCCATTGTTTTATAGCAACATCTCCTTTGTGATAGGGAGGCGTGTGGCAGTGGGTTGTCCGTAGGTGTTCAGATCGGGGTCACAGGTTCAAACCCCGCTGCAGTCAGCATGTCGTTGTGTCCCTGAAGACACTTCACCCCAAAGTGCTCTTGTGGGGATTGCCCACAGTACTGAGTATGTAAATCGCTTTCGATAAAAGCGTCTAACATGTAATGTAATGATAGAACATCGGTTACGCTGAGGTTGGTGAAATCTCTTCAGATCCACACTGAATGAATCTGATGAAGTGAGAGGCATACGTTGCCAACTGTATTATTTACTCACAGTGTGAATCTTGGAACAAACACCGATCAGGCGAAGGGGAAGGAAAAGTGCTCGTTGAGCGACACATGAGAAATAAAAGCATCGGAGGATATTAAACAATCCAACAGGAGGAGGAGGAGGAGGAGAGAGGAATAGCCATCTGGAGCAACAACAGTGATTATGATTATAATAAGAGGGTTTATTAGTTCTGTCAGCGCTGCCCACCTGCTCTCCTCTGACCACAGCCGGTGAGAACATATCATTTATTCTTTTTTTTTATTTTAACATTACGCCCGGGCTGTGTGGGAGTCAAAACTGCTACTTCCTGCCTTACACCTGAAAACACCTACCAGACAAGACCCAGGGAATAATGCCAATTATTATTATGTATTTATTTCCACAACGACCATGCATACAAATACATTCATCTCAGAAAGGGGAAGAGATGAAGTATGCCGGATCTCATTTCCATCTGCAGTCCTTAGGCAGGTAAACAACAACACTAACACATTGCATCATCTCTAAAACACAAACAATTATAAAACATGATTTAAGTACAGGTCAATCAAATAAAACATAGTACGGTTAAAATATAATATTACAATACAGTTAAGATTGAAAAACTCAGATTACAATTATTGCTTTGTTTTTTTAGACTGAAGCTTAAGAAGAACACACGCACAATGTTCTGAGCATAAGGAATTTTAAGTCTAATATAAATATCTAAATGAACACCTCAGATCAAGTAGTATTTGTAAAACACGTTTCTTT
>NW_027263289.1:53956-56456 GCF_902827115.2 Pseudochaenichthys georgianus
CAATATGATACAGTACGATATGGTACAATATGATACAGTATGATACAGTACGATATGATACAATATGATACAATATGATACAGTACGATATGATACAATATGATACAGTATGATACAGTACGATATGATACAATATGATACAGTATGATACAATATGATACAGTACAATATGATACAGTACAATATGATACAATATGATACAGTACGATATGGTACAATATGATACAATATGATACAATATGATACAGTACGATATGATACAGTACGATATGATACAATACGATACAATACAATATGATACAATATGATACAATACGATACAATATGATACGATACAATATGATACAATATGATACAGCATGATACAATATGATACAGTACAATATGATACAATATGATACAATATGAAGGACCATGTTGTGAATGTTGACAATACCCTGAAATGTAGTGACCATGTCCGTCGGGCAAGTAACAAAGCGAATGGTATCCTAGCAATGATCCGCAGATCATACACTTATTTGGACTCTGACGTAGTGCGTAGTTTATGCACCTCTCTGGTACGGCCACTCCTCGGGTATGGGAATGTCGCTGGGTCCCCCATGTACAAAAAGGATGCTGAGCTCATCGAGAAAATAGAGAAGGGCAACCAAGCTGGTTCCAGAACTAAAGGACCTACCATATCAAGAACGACCTGCAAAGTCTTAAGATCCCGAGTATACTATAGAAGGGCGAGGGGAGATATGATCGACGGTTTTCAAATATCTCCACAACATCTACAAAACATCTGCCCACTACAACGGGATTATAACACCAGGACTCGTGGACCCTGCCTCAGTTGAAGAAACAGTACTCGAGACTGGCTATCCGCCGCACCTTGTTCAGCCCGCGTGTGGTTGACTTGTGGAATGATCTGCCAGAAGCGTTGTCACATCCAAGACGGTTTTAACCGTCTCAAATCCCGCCTCGACCACTACTGCTCAAACATCACCTTCACTTTGGACGATGTGGACTGTTGCCAGCATCCATAGTAAATAAAGAATCAGTGATTCTACTCATTTATTTATGAGCGACTAAAAGGCCTTAAGCCCTATGACAGCCGTATCCTATTGATTGATTGATTGATTGATACAATATGATACAGTATGATACAGTACGATATGATACAATATGATAAAATATGATACAATACAAAATGATACGAAACAATATGATGTCTCGATGCGATTTGATACGACATGATAACATACCATATCATAGAGTATGATATGATATGTTATGATAAGACACAATAGAATAACCCCTAGTTACCACCGGGTCCGTCTGCGGCGCGTTACGGCCGCGTTGCTGCGCCGCGGTGTCCGCAAGGATCGCGGCCACTCTAGTCAATGGGTGTTCTTCCACCAGACGCGCCGCGTTACGGCTCAGAAGCGTCTCGCCGTTGGGCTCTGCTCGAAATAGGATTGAAGTCTATTTTTCGACGCGACGCAGCCGTAAGGTAATGTCGGGCAGGCAGGAAGTGGAACGTTCAGAGCATATATAGCATATATATACACACGCAAACTCATTGTGCAGACCCTATCCCTCCGTAGTCGTTCAAGTAGGAGGAGAAATGCCAGCGTTCTCCTCCGGTTTATAGGCACTGTGTAAATTATATATATATATATAATAATTATGATGATTTTACCACTAAAATACAGCAACACATCTTTGATTCATGTCGTTTATAACTGGGATATTACAATTATTATTAACTTTGTCTGCACAAAGTCTGTCCAGGAAATATGCTCAAATCAACTGAAACTGCGAGCCGGCATGCACGACGCTCCGCTTCCGTAATGCTTCTGAAACGCTCGTGAAACGCGCCCAGTAGGGTATGACGCCGGATAACGCGCCGCAGACGGACCCGGTGGAAACTAGGGGTAAGACCTTTGTTCCTCCCGTTGTGAGGACATTCAGGTGTCAGAGTGAGCACGAGTTCACGCAAATAAAGATGACACCAATAGGAATATGAATACAGTAGTTAGTGTTCATATATACACATTCATTTAAGATGTATACATATTCCAATTAGACTGACAATGATTTAAAATGATGGCATGGCTGTAACACAAACCTTTAAAGTTACATTTTGTATTTCCTGGTCTCTGATCAGTTTGAAAAGAAGCCCAACTGAGTTGATACATGTCTGAATTAATGACCAATTGTTTCACCGGCTAGTTTACTGATATGCTGCACAACACGATGTTCAAATGCTGCAGCTTGATTTTGTTATCCAAATAATAAAAGCAGGGAGTCGAGAGGCTGCGAGCATTTCTTATTTCACAGGAAAAGGGCATTTATCACCAAGATTAACAACATGGAGAAACATTTGCATATTAGAAATATATACGTTTTTGGCTTCAATAAATCATTTGAAGCCGCGGGTTGGGAACTGCCGCTCTATGGAACTGCATAAACATGTTCTTTTAGAGTTTCAACACTTATACAATGACTCAGCAGC
>NW_027263289.1:61456-66456 GCF_902827115.2 Pseudochaenichthys georgianus
GGTGTGTGTGTGTGTGTGTGTGTGTGTGTGTGTGTGTGTGTGTGTGTGTGTGTGTGTGTGTGTGTGTAACAGATGAAAGGAGGAGAAGGCTGCAGGGAGGAACACAACCATTTTTCAGCATCACTTCCTGCAACATTCAGCCGCCAGGCTTCAGTCGACGAGACCTGAATCACAGATGGAAGCTCCAAGAAATATTAGAAAGTGTACACACTGTGTGTGTGTGTGTGTGTGTGTGTGTGTGTGTGTGTGTGTGTGTGTGTGTGTGTGTGTGTGTGTGTGTGTGTGTGTGTGTGTGTGTGTGTGTGTGTGTGTGTGTGTGTGTGTGTGTGTGTGTGTGTGTGTGTGTGTGTGTGTGTGTGTGTGTGTGTGTGTGTGTTTGTATTTGTATGCATGTGGGGTGCTTATTTTCCTAATACGGTGTTTCAATCTGGTAATTATGCTGTTAATTAGCTAATGTTAATTTAAAGGTTTGATTTTTAAACTGTGTATTCACTATATGCCATTTGAACCGTACAAATACATTTTATTTTGAAGGGCCAAGAGATTTGAGTAAAGTTTGGTAGAAGGAACAGGGGGCAGAGGAGAGCGATGAAGAGGAGAGAGGAGATGCTGGATAATCAAGGTTTGATGTGGCTAGAGAGTGTGTAAGCCACGGGTACCTTTTGAATGACTTTCTTACTTAATCGACTCCAAATCCAGGACTTTCTATTGTTGTGGAGCAATGGTGTCGTCCCACTGGGAGAGGAAGAGGAGAACAGGAATTAGGGTGGAGGGTTGTGAAAAGTGATGCTCATGAAAAAAGTGGAATTGAGTGATTTGAGTAAAAGGGGAAGAACATGTTCAGTTCCTGAAATGTATTCATCACAATAACAACATTTTCAATCGCTACCATCATCATTTAAATGCAAAAATTGTGAAATTAAGATTGAATATTATTTATTTGTGAATGAAAAAAAGAAAAACACTGAAGCTTTTTTTTGGGGAACTTTTAAAAGGAATTAGGGTGGAGGGCTGTGGAATGGAGATATTAATGTCAACATTAGCAACTCTCAGAAGAAAAACACAGATAAAGGCTCAATGGATGTTCCCTGGACAAATGAAAGTTACATATGATGTCTTAATCGTTATCACAGCTTGGGTTTTGGAGTGGAAAATGGTTTGACTTTTGAGGGTTTCACTAAGCCGACTAAGGTATATCATCCCTCTGGCATGTTTCATCCAAACTGGGGCAGATCGAGTAGAGCGTCGGCGGGGAATAACATTATTCTGACTTCAAACATCAGCGGTGGCTCTCAGGTAGCTCAGACCCCCGTGAGCCTCCCCTCCTTCAAAAAATAACTTCCCAGCCGTGACGTTTCACTTTGCACACATTTTAGTTTTATTGAATGTGACACGATGTGAAGGGGGGGGGATATGAACACGTCCTCTCCTGCAGTCACCTTGAGCAAGGCACTCAACCAGCATCAGTAATGGACTGGTTGTTCTCCTGAGGCTCAGTGTGCAGAAATGTGTGAATGTCAAACAGTGTAACTCTGATATCTGAGTTCAGTCAGCGTTGAGTTGAATAAGCGAGGCAACAGAACAAAAACAAATGTTGTTAAAAGTAAGTGTCATGCTTCTGTGATACCTAGACAAATGTGTTTAGAGCTATAGGTAATGTCTTTCAGAAATCTTTTGTTAAAATACTGTTTAATTAAATGCCCTGACAAAGAAAATACAGCATTTCATAACCGTTGCTTCATAAGTCTTTTATTACACGGCTAAGTTAAATACTCAATTCTGATTGGTCAATTTGGACATTCCAGAGGTTGTTAATTCCGACTAACAGACCATTGCTAAGGAGAACAGACCGTTGCTAAGGAGAGAAGACCGTTGCTAAGGAGAACAGACCATTGCTAAGAACAACAAACTGTTGCTAAGGAGAACAGGCCGTTGCTAAGAACAACAAACTGTTGCTCAGGAGAACAGGCTGTTGCTAAGAACAACAAACCGTTGCTTAAGAGAACAGACCGTTGCTAAGAACAACAAACTGTTGCTTAGGAGAACAGACCGTTGCTAAGGAGAGAAGACCGTTGCTAAGGAGAACAGACCATTGCTAAGAACAACAAACTGTTGCTCAGGAGAACAGGCCATTGCTAAGAACAACAAACTGTTGCTCAGGAGAACAGACCGTTGCTAAGAACAACAAACTGTTGCTTAGGAGAACAGACCGTTGCTAAGAACAAAAAACTGTTGCTTAGGAGAACAGACCGTTGCTAAGGAGAGAAGACCGTTGCTAAGGAGAACAGACCGTTGCTAAGAACAACAAACTGTTGCTCAGGAGAACAGGCCGTTGCTAAGAACAACAAACTGTTGCTCAGGAGAACAGGCCGTTGCTAAGAACAACAAACTGTTGCTTAGGAGAACAGACCGTTGCTAAGAACAACAAACTGTTGCTTAGGAGAACAGACCGTTGCTAAGGAGGATCAAGGGACTATGGGTGGCTTAATTCATTAAGCATCCCCCTTTCATATGTGTCTGGTGAAATATTTTTTTAAAGAACAGATGTTAACCCCTAAATAATATAATAGGTAAACATTTCTCTTCAGTAAAGTTATTCGTTTTTTAATTCCACCCATAACCTTGAGTATTTCAGCAGACAAAGTGCTGATTCAAGCAGAGAACAGCCGGGTTGGTTACCTGCCAAATCATTTTGACCAAATGTGCCAATATTTTAATTTGCGTGTTAGATTTTCTACCTTCCCTTCTGTGTTGCTGCAGAAACCGGCTATTGAAAACTGAAAAAAGATCACATGAAAGCAGATAAACAATCTCTTTGACAGATTATTATACCAGTGGCAGACATTACTTCTATAAAATATGGCTGGTAACGTGCATCTCTGCTGGAGAGAAGACAGATGAAAGGATGAGAGGTACAAACGGAGCGGATGAGATGAAAAGCCTCCCCAAGGGTTTCATAAAAACATCTCGCTGCGAGAGATCAAAATGTAAAACAGACGCAAATGACATAAAAGCTCATCTAGGAGGAAAAATGATACAACAACAAATACATAAATAATGGCGTAAAATGTGTTATTGAAATGAAATTCAAAGTAACAAATCTGCTGCAGCGAGACAACAAAAAACATCTATTCGGAAGTTCGAACAATTTAAATGTTTCCACGGAGAATGCCTTAAGGGAAATCATTCACTAAAACCTTTTTTTTATTGTTTAATATTCAACATTTCCACAAAGTGTGTCACAGATTCTTCTGTTAAACAAGCCAACAATAATACAAGTACTATTTAGGTGTAGTTCCTTTATAGATGAGAGTAACACATGCGTCACGACCGGACAAAATATTGGCGCCGCCCACTTTTTGGGGAAAACATTCGCTGTCATTTGAATGCCGGTAAATACAGATTCTGAAGTTTTCGGCAGTCACATCAAGAAGTTGCTTTTTTTAATCTGCAAGAAGCCCAATTATAGCGCCAGACAGGTAAACTATTAAACAATTTCATTGGAGATCGATGATCTGTGTCCATTTATAGTTTAATTTAAATCAATATAGAAATGATGTCCGGTTAATCTGTGGCAGGAAGCAATCTGACACTGAAACTGATTTCTGAGTTTCTTTTACTGCCCTTTTTTCTGTAGTGGAAGTAAAGAAACCTTAACTCAGGATGTATTTGTTGTTTGAGGTGCAATATATGACTCAGCAGATTTAAGACATGAAGAAACTATTATTTTCTGCTTCGCTCGAATGCATTGTTTTCCCTCGAAAGTGGGCGGGGCCGTAATTTCACCAAGAAGTGACAAATGTGTTACGCTCATCCAAAGCCCAACATTAGCCTCCTTTAGCTTAGAGGTGGTGACGTGAAGTCATGTGACCGTGCTGTAGTTCCTTTATAGCCCAACGTTAGCCTCCTTTAGCTTAGCGGTGGTGACGTGAAGTCATGTGACCGTGCTGTAGTTCCTTTATAGCCCAACGTTAGCCTCCTTTAGCTTAGTGGTGGTGACGTGAAGTCATGTGACCGTGCTGTAGTTTCTTTATAGCCCAACATTAGCGTCCTTTAGCTTAGCGGTGGTGACGTGAAGTCATGTGACTGTGCTGTAGTTCCTTTATAGCCAACATTAGCCACCTTTAGCTTAGCGGTGGTGACGTGAAGTCATGTGACCGTGCTGTAGTTCCTTTCTAGCCCAATATTAGCCACCTTTAGCTTAGCGGTGGTGACGTGAAGTCATGTGACCGTGCTGTAGTTTCTTTATAGCCCAACATTAGCGTCCTTTAGCTTAGCGGTGGTGACGTGAAGTCATGTGACTGTGCTGTAGTTCCTTTATAGCCAACATTAGCCACCTTTAGCTTAGCGGTGGTGACGTGAAGTCATGTGACCGTGCTGTAGTTCCTTTCTAGCCCAATATTAGCCACCTTTAGCTTAGCGGTGGTGACGTGAAGTCATGTGACCGTGCTGTAGTTCCTTTATAGCCCAACATTAGCCACCTTTAGCTTAGCGGTGGTGACGTGAAGTCATGTGACCGTGCTGTAGTTCCTTTATAGCCCAACATTAGCCGCCTTTAGCTTAGCGGTGGTGACGTGAAGTCATGTGACCGTGCTGTAGTTCCTTTCTAGCCCAACATTAGCCACCTTTAGCTTAGCGGTGGTGACGTGAAGTCATGTGACCGTGCTGTAGTTCCTTTATAGCCCAACATTAGCCACCTTTAGCTTAGCGGTGGTGACGTGAAGTCATGTGACCGTGCTGTAGTTCCTTTATAGCCCAACATTAGCCTCCTTTAGCTTAGCGGTGGTGACGTGAAGTCATGTGACCGTGCTGTAGTTCCTTTATAGCCCAACGTTAGCCTCCTTTAGCTTAGCGGTGGTGACGTGAAGTCATGTGACCGTGCTGTAGTTCCTTTATAGCCCAACATTAGCTTTCTTCTTCAAAAATCATAAAGTGGTGTTAATATGTGGAGATTGTCCTGCTGAACAAATCGTGCAACTATCATAAACGTTTGTTTGCCA
>NW_027263289.1:73956-81456 GCF_902827115.2 Pseudochaenichthys georgianus
TCAAAAGGCTTGTCTGAGTTTAGATCCTGCCTTCTCTCCTAGAGCCGATGAAAGGAGACAAAGGAGACAGAGGGAGGGATTAGGGGAGAGAGGGAGGACATTACGCTGTTGTTGTTATTGTTGCTATTTGTGTTGTGCACTCACTCATCCCTCATCTCTCTCTCCTGCTTCCTCTCTGATGCTAAACACAAGCAAACAATCAATCATGCTCCGTCATACGAACCCGGATCATGTACCGTGAACATTTCCAATTACATTTGTTCCCGTCATGAATATAGAAAGACTCGTCTTCATCGGGACACTTCAACAATCCCTCCGCAGGAATACTGGAGAGGGCTCGCAAGTAATACCAGCAGCAGTTTGAGTGCTGGCCGTGTCAGACTGACGACCCGATTGCAGTCCGTACTAAGTACTAAGTATAGTCAGTATTAGTGGCAAGACTGCAGCTTACTATTACTCTCATTACAGATGAGCATCACAACCGTTCGAGATTCATCGTAGTGAAAATGTTCTTCCTAGTTTCTCAAAGTCCAAGATCATTTCTTGAATATGTTTCTTTTGTCAACGCGAAACCCAAACGAGTTCACTTTATATATTTATTTATAGGATTTAAAACAGAGAAAAGCTGGAAATAGCCGTTTTTGAGAGGCTGAAACCGCAATTGAAAATTCTGGATAATCACAATCGATGGAAAGTATTTTCATAATACAGAACATTTTAGTGAAATGGTCCATCCCAGTTTCACAAGCTCCAAGGTAATGTCTTTGAGCTTGATTTCAATATTTGAGACTGAAAATAATATATTTGGGCTTTTTTTGTTAGAAATTACCAATATTTCTCTGTGGATAGACTAATCATAGCCGCTTTGTTAGAAGTCGTTTTAGTTGTGGTATTCTAAAGGCCCGGACACACCGGGCTGATTTCGGCCGTCAATAGATGTCTGGCCGTCGATAACTGTCCTGTCGCCCTACCGTCTTGTCGCCCTACCGTCTTGTCGCCCTACCGTCCTGTCACCCTACCGTCCTGTCTCCCTACCGTCCTGTCTCCCTACCGTCCTGTCGCCCTACCGTCCTGTCGCCCTACCGTCCTGTCTCCCTACCGTCCCTACCGTCCTGTCGCCCTACCGTCCTGTCGCCCTACCGTCCTGTCGCCCTACCGTCCTGTCTCCCTACCTTCCTGTCTCCCTACCGTCTTGTCGCCCTACCGTCCTGTCGCCCTACCGTCCTGTCTCCCTACCGTCCTGTCGCCCTACCGTCCTGTCGCCCTACCGTCCTGTCTCCCTACCGTCTTGTCGCCCGACCGTCCTGTGGCCCTACCGTCCTGTCGCCCTACCGTCCTGTCGCCCTACCGTCGTGTCGCCCTACTGTCCTGTCGCCCTACTGTCCTGTCGCCCTACCGTCCTGTCTTTCCGGCCGTGCCGACACCGTCCGATTCAACATGTTGAATCGGGAAGCTGTCGGCAAAAGAAATCACTCTGATTGGCTGTTCAGCTTAGCGAATCAGAGCATGAGAAGCGAAACGGAAGTGACGAAGGCACACACAGACGGCTATTATTTTGAATTTTCCAGTAGTCGCTATGTGAAACAGTCTGTGATGGACGAGATGTGAAAATGGAACGCACGCTATTTGTTGTTTGCATTACGCAGTCTGTTCTTCTTAATAATAATAATAATAATAACTTGGATTTCTATAGTGCCTTTCATGATACACAAGGTCGCTTTACAAGGAAGAACAGGAGTATAAACAAACATAACAAAACAAAAGGCAGTCAGACGAACAGTTTAGACAGACAAAACATCAAATAGATTTGGGGCCAAAGTCCTTGGCAGACAGATGGGACTTGAGGGCCTTTTTGAAGTCAAGTGTGGGGATGTTGTGGATCTCCGCAGGGAGAGTGTTCCAGAGAGTGGGGGCTGCCATACTGAAGGCTCTATCCCCGAAGGTTCACAGGTTGGTGCGGGGGGCCAGAGTCTTCTCTCGGTGTATCACGCAGTCTGTCTTCCGGTTGCCTCTTTTGAATGACGAATGCTACTTGGCCGTCGGCTGAAGTCTTTGCGGTGTGTTCCAGAGCGACTATTGGCCAAGACGCAGGAGACGTGTGGCGAC
Source organism: Pseudochaenichthys georgianus (assembly GCF_902827115.2). NCBI lineage: Eukaryota > Metazoa > Chordata > Actinopteri > Perciformes > Channichthyidae > Pseudochaenichthys > Pseudochaenichthys georgianus. The sequence continues at coordinate 76,063 of NW_027263289.1, forward strand.
ACAACAATCGGGTCCGACGTGTTCTTTGGTGTCAGTTTGGTGTGTCAGCGCCTTTAGTTGTTTAGTAGCAGTAGCAGTTGTAGTGACGGTGGTAATATCAGATGTGCAAAAGCGGTATTTCTAATGATAGAAGTTGTATCAGCAGTCTTTTACTTCACATATTAGTTGTACAAGTTAAAGCAGCGTTAATACCATAGGTTAATTCCAACAGTTGTAACTATAAGGATAGTAGTTGTAGTATTGGTACGTTGTAGTAGTACTGATTACTGTTACACATTTCTAAATACAAAAACCACTATATTAAAGACTATCGAATATTGAAGTTGCATGCTTCCTTTTCCATCGATTACATATTCCTTCTGATCCGCAATGAACTGGGGACTGCAGACTCTGACCTGATCCATTTAATCTCACACACACACACACACACACACACACACACACACACACACCCTTTGTTTTTCTCAGTGCAGTCAGAGAATCACACATGTAATAAAACGCTCCAAAGTAGTTTCTTCAACTTCCATCCATCTTTACTTTCTGTTTTTGTTTTCAAAGTAAGCCGTGATGGAACTATCTTTAGCGGAGAGGAGGGGGCGGGATTGTCACACATTCTGCAGATCCTGCAAATCTTCCAAACTAGCTCTTAACACCTCCTTCAAATGAACAGAGAGCGCTGTCACCCGGGAGGCCGTTTCTCAAACCTGAGACGCACAACACTCCCATCGGCAAGCACGCTAAAAACAGCTCAAAGAAAGGACACGTGGAGAACCGGTTGTTATTAGTGGAGCTTAGAGAAGGGGATTGCGTGTCAGATGAACAAAGGCAGAGATTTTTAGATTCGACAGAAGATGGGATGTTTTTTACTTTAACATCTCCCGGGGCGCCTCTGGTTCTTGTTAGTGCCGAGCCTCGTGTTTCCAGAGTTTTGTTTTTAAATATTCATGCTGTACACGCTTTGTGTGTGTGTGTGTGTGTGTGTGTGTGTGTGTTTGCGTGCGTGTGTGTGTGCGTGCGTGGATAGACATACATAGATATATTAAAAGGTGTGTGATTGACTTTTCATCAAGAAAGGACCTATTGTATAATACCATAACACGTACACAGCCCCTTCTATCTCTTACACAAAAGGTATTTTCAGTCATTTACATTTCATCTATATTTCCCAATCCAACAAATCCCACATTTGTCTCAGAGTGCTTTGCAGTTTGTGCAGCAAACTGCACCCTTTTGACCTTAGACCCTTGCAGTGCATAAAGCAAAAGGCGCGTTCACACCGGAGTACTTTTCCCCGTACTTTTCCCGTTTGGTTCCGATAGTGCCTGGAATTTTGCGTTCACACCAAAACGAGTACTTAGTTCGGGGAACTTTTACCCCCATGTGTAGTGCCTGCTAGAGAGGTGGTACTATCCGTAAAACTCTGAACAGTTTTCTAAAGTCGCCATTGTATTTGCTGGCATTAGCATTATTAGCATTAGCATTAGCCCAGCGCAGAAACGCAGAGAGACTAACTTATGGCAACACAAAATAAAACATGGGAGCGGTGGAGATGAGGAGGTGTCGGCGTTCTGGCGATTTACTCGGAAGGCTTCAGTAGAAGCTGCTGGGACTCCAGCAGCTTCTACTGAAGCCAGTCCCCCACTCCGGGGACTTCCGGCCGGGGACTTTGGGCGGCAGTATACGCCGTGAAGTGGTTTGCGGCCTGCCAGTAAACCCAAAGCAGAAGAAGAAGAAGTGACGCCGCGGCTTCATTTGCCTAATCCTCCCCCAGGGACTTATTCTGGTGTGAACACGATCGGCTCTTAGTTCATGGGGGTACTAAGTGCTGGCACTAAGTGCTGGGCACTAAGTACAGCAAAGTACTTGGTGTGGAAGCGGCTTTAAGACTATAGCAGCCTAACCAGAGACTGGTAGAAAGTTAAGCCTGAGCCAGCCCTAACTATAAACTATATATCAGAGCATAACAAGAGGCCAGTTCATGACATTATGAGCCATCCCGAACTATTAGCCTATCGAAGCATAACTAGGATTTGAATGCACTTTTGAACGTACGTTTGAACTGAGCCAGCCTAACTATAAGCTTTATCACAGAGGAAAGGTCAAATACTTTTGCAGCATACTAAGAGGCTGGTTCAAGACAAGCCTGAGCCAGCCCTAACTATAAACTTAATATCAGAGGAACGTCTTAATCCTGTTGCATCATAACTATGGTCTAGTCCACAGTAAGCCTGAGCCAACCCAAACTATAAGCTTTATCAGGGAGGACAGTCTTCAGACTATAGCAGCATACCTGGGGTCTAGGGTTCAAGGTAAGCCTGAGCCATCCCTATAACGTTAAGCTTTATCAGGGAGAGAAGTTTAACGCCTATCAAAGCATAACTAGAGTTTGAATGAACCAGCCCTAAGCTTTATCCTAGAGGAAAGCCTTGACTTTTCGACAAAGCTTATAGTTAGGGCTGGCTCACATTCAAACCCCAGTTTCTCCCATTTTGCGTTTGGAAACCCTAGGAACCACTAACAACGCTGCATTCTGGGTACGCCATACCCTATTTGGGCAAAAGGGTACTATCACCTCTCTAAGATAAGATGGCGCCTGGACAGTAAGGGCTTTGTAGGCTTGGAGAAGTATTCTAACTTCTATACTGAGATATTAAAGCAGCCTCTCTGCAGTCTTTTGCGTTCTCTCCCACCTCTTGAGGGATCAACGGAGCCGTCTCTCGTTCCTTCTGTTTCTCTTCGTTATGCAAGTGAAGCTCTTTGAAGAAACTTTCCAGACAGACTGCACACATGAGTGGGTAACTGTGTCTTGACATAAATCCCACGAGGCCGTTCTTCTCTGGGATTTAGGGAGTGCAGATGCAACTGGTTCAAAGAGGAGACAAGCTGCTGTCTCAAAGGAAAACCTGCCATAATAATATGAAGCTGTATGAATATATTTAGGGCTTTAATATATACAACAATATGCACCTGTCCTTTACTTACTTCCTTCATGCTTCGTTTACCTTTATAGATCTTACTAAGCTTAAGTTCTTACAACAATGGTAACTACTTTAGCTCCTATGCTAGATGCTCAAATCTACCACTATGGATTGTACAATTGATACTCCTGTTATGTACTCCTGTACAATTACTACTATTTAAACCACTAGGAGTACAAGGGCTGTCTCTAGATGAAGTAATGCTACTAAAAAATATACCTTTATTACTCATTACATTTCGCTGACGCTTTTATCCAAAGCGACTTACAATAAGTGCGTTCGACCAACAAGACACAACCTTGAAGAAAACAGAATCATAAAGTACATCAGGCTTCATAGAGCCAAGTATTTAAAGTGCTACTCAACTGGCTTTAGATAAGCCGGTCCTTTATTAGTATATAAGTGCTTTGTTAGCAGTTCTTTGTTAGTAGTTATATCGCTCGAGGTGGAGTCGAGAGAGATGAGTCTTCAGTCTGGAAGGTGTGTGAGCTTTCTGCTGTCCTGATGTCAATGGGAGCTCGTTCCACCATCTTGGAGCCAGGATAGCAAACCCACGTGTTTTTGCTGATGGGAACTTGGGTCCCCCTCGCAGCGAGGGTGCAGCGAGTCGTCTGGCTGATGCAGAGCGGAGTGCACGTGCTGGGGTGCACGGTTTAACCATGTCCTGGATGTAGGAAGGGCCAGATCCATTCGCAGCATGGTACGCAAGTACCAGGGTCTTGAAGTGGATTCTAGCAGTTACCGGAAGCCAGTGGAGGGAGCGGAGGAGCGGAGTGGGGTGGGAGCATTTAGGAAGGTTGAAGACCAGACGAGCCGCTGCATTCTGGATGAGCTGCAGAGGTCGGAGGGCACATGCAGGTAGACCAGCAGGAGGGAGCTGCTACTAGGCGTGAGGTGACGAGAGCCTGGACCAGAAGCTGCGTGGCTGTCTGGGTCAGCTGGGGACGCATCCTCCTGACTCAAAGTCATGACCTTTCTGACTGCGACAACTTCCCTATCTGCTTTTAAATACTGACTTTTGTTTGGATTTGGATTTGATAGTCTCTAGCCTCATTGAACCAAATACCTAAATCACGACTATATGACAACATACCGGTCGAAAAACAATATAAAATCATTACTATGTGGTGAAAGTGAGAGTATATACTTAGGTACAAGACTTGAGTTAATGTACTTAGCTATTCCCACCACTGCATGTACCTATGTGTATGCATTTGAATAACTTTTGTATTTATCTATAAAGTAGAAATTGAATAAAGTCAAGTCTTGGCATCAGAAAAAGGTGAATCAGTTTTTGCAGAAATCACTCCTTCGGGGATTCAACCTGCTTCAATTAAAATGGTTGAATCTCCCGAACTATTCGTTGCAGCTTTTCCTTCATTGGACTCGTTGACTCGGAAATGTTCCTAATGGAATTTTCCAGTAAGGGAAGAAATTAGCTATTATCAACCGTCCCTCGCCGTCCCTTCTTTCTTTTCTTACGCTCAATCAGGAGAAGTGAAATCCCTCGCTGCCACATTCCCACACACTGTGTATGTGAGTGTGTATGTGTATGTGTGTATGTTTGTGTGTGTGTGTATACATATGTAAAGGGCTGTTGCTTTAGCAGCCAAAACTAGGCCACCTTTTCCTCTGTGAACACCTAAAAAGAAGCGAGACAGAGAAAGTGGGAGGATAAATAAATGAAAACCAGATTTGAACAGCTGACCAGATATCTTCCTTAAAGACTCGATTGTGTTCAGTTCCATGCAGCTCAACTGAGAGCCAAATAATACTAATATTCCATTTTGCACATGAAGAATTCTTAGAAATATCCCATTGAAAACACCATCTTTTATACTTTTTACAATGGCTTGTTAACCAATCAGAAGTGCTGTGCTCCACATGTACCAGTCATTGTTAACCAATCAGAAGTGGCCCATGATAGCAGGTGATAGACAGATTGATCCAATCACCTGCCAAGTATCTTTGAAGGTGCCTACCCTTTCCAGATGGCTTCCAATGGAGCTTTAGATGGTTTGGTGAAACCATCTGAGTCAGGTTAGTGATGCTCCATCACGTGTTTCTATTACAGGGTGAGTCTGAAACTGAAGCTCGACTTTAAAGCAACGGAAGTTTCATGTAAGTTTAGTTCTTTCACTCGTAGCTCGGGCTGCGGTGGTGCGAGAGACGGGAGCACTTGGTTGCGACCTTCCTAGCCGGAGATATGGCCGCATTTTACAATAAACTTCCGTTTGGTCGCTTAAAACCAAATATCGCAAATCGAATCGCGATATCTGTCAGAAAAATCGCAATTAGATTCTTTCCCCAAATCGTGCAGCCCTCGTCTGAACACACTGACGGTTATTTTACCTTCATCACTTCCTGTTTGCTGCCAGAAGTCAACATTGCTTTACTTCTAACGATGACAATAAAA
>NW_027263289.1:83956-86914 GCF_902827115.2 Pseudochaenichthys georgianus
TGTGTGTGTGTGTGTGTGTGGTGTGTGTGTGTGTGTGTGTGTGTGTGTGTGTGTGTGTGTGCTTTGCCTTGAGCTACACTTATAAGTTAGTAAGAATTTCTTTTCTGAAATTATGCTTTTTGTCATCATATTGTTTTTCACTTCCTTCATGCGCCAATTGTTTTGGTGAAAGAAAATGCAGCCTTTTATTCACTGCATGGTCAAAACAAAGTAAATGTTGTCAACCTAAAAACCTTAAATAGTCTTTGGCAATGAGCCTCATTCAGTACGGGTCAGAAGGAGCAAGATGCACCAACTTCTAGGTTTTTTATATATTGTTCACACGCGTTAAGCTGCATTCACTCGATGCAGGATGTTCGAGTTAGCCTTTTGTGCAAATCATCCAGTTAAGGTTATTTTCAATGTGTACGTCCCCTACTAGCTATGCACAGCTACATACAGCTGTCATCTGATTGGCTGTGCATTGAAAGGTCAGCAGTAACTTGGTCAAAGTTGAAATAATTCCAGATTCGAGCACACTTTCTCTCTACAAGCACAACTGCAAAAATGTCAACGCAGAGCCCTTTCACAGCTTCTCATATGACTGCAGCTTTAGGGTTCGGTTGATCAAAAGGAAACGGCACTAGCAATCAGGGCAGGAGAAACGTGTGTAGTATAAAGCAACTGTTATCTCTATTGAAACTTCAACACGTAGTTATGTTGCCAACAGTAGTGTTAATTTCCCTTTTTTTCCATGACTAAAACGAGACGATGACGAGACGGCGCAGACGGCAGTAAACAATAACTGTAAAGAAATCATCATGCAATATTGTTGACGAAAAGTGACGAGACGAAAATGTAGTTTACTAAATAAAAACGATGCCAACATCTCTCTTTACTTTCGTTGACGAAAAATGAGGAGACTAAATATTATCAAAGATAACGTTGCATCTCTGATAGTTAGTTTTTCTCCCAGCAGTTCCATTTCCGGTGCTGCGGCTGGGCAGCGGCTGTGTGTCTGTGCTGCGGCTGGGCAGCGGCTGGGTGTCTGTGCTGCGGCTGGGCAGCAGCTGTGTGTCTGTGCTGCGGCTGGGCAGCAGCTGTGTGGCTGGGCAGCGGCTGTGTGTCGGTACTGCGGCTGGGCAGCAGCTGTGTGTCTGTGCTGCGGCTGGGCAGCGGCTGTGTGTCTGTGCTGCGGCTGGGCAGCGGCTGGGTGTCTGTGCTGCGGCTGGGTAGCGGCTGTGTGTCTGGGCAGCGACTGTGTGTCTGTGCTGCGGCTGGGCAGCAGCTGTGTGTCTGTGCTGCGGCTGGGCAGCGGCTGGGTGTCTGTGCTGCGGCTGGGCAGCAGCTGTGTGTCTGTGCTGCGGCTGGGCAGCAGCTGTGTGGCTGGGCAGCGGCTGTGTGTCGGTACTGCGGCTGGGCAGCAGCTGTGTGTCTGTGCTGCGGCTGGGCAGCAGCTGTGTGTCTGTGCTGCGGCTGGGCAGCGGCTGTGTGTCTGTGCTGCGCGTGGCGGTACATTTGAATTACACTGGGCCAGCGTCACACTGTGCACTGTCAGGAAGACTCGGGTCTAACTCATGGTCTAACTAACCTTATTTAACAGAACATAAAATGGCAACAACAGGGCTTGGGAGCAGTGGTCGCGTTAAACGAATACAAATAAACCAAAAACAGAAAAGATTACAGGAACATACTGCAGATAGTAGACGTTTTAAGAATTAGAAAGAGAGGAGGGAGAACAGCAAATACTGAAGTCTATAGGAAGAGAAGGACACACAGTAAGAAGGAAAAAGAGACAACCCAAATGACTGCCATGCCCTTGAGTAATCCCCTGAACCCTCCCCGAGCATCCACTCTACAGTATATCAACATATCACAGCATTGAGAGCATGAATCCTAAACTATGTTTGTTTCTAATCATCTTTCTGTAATCTGCTTTGCCGCTATTGTTTCCCCACTTAATCATCGTGCCTCCAAACTAAAAAAAATGAAATTGCGAGTTAATGAGCTGCTGATTGTATTATTTCACAGCCGGCTGCTCCAGAGCACCGGCTGATCCGGAGCCGACCTGCTAATACAACAGATTAGGAGCTGAGTGTGTGTTTTAACCCAAAAGCAACTCACAGCAGGGGGCTCAGTGTTTGGCTCAAGGACACGAACACCAAGCATGGTATTCCTGCTTCGTAGTATTTGTTGGGGTAGTGATGACCAGAGATGAAACAAAGTCCACACATCCTTTACTCAAGTACAAAAAATACTCTGGTGAAAGTAGAAGTACTGACTAAACGTCTTAACTCAAGTCAAAGTAAAGAGGCTTTGAAGTGTACTTCAATAAAAAGTACCCATAACTAGCAGCTGTTTTAAAGAGTACCTGACCTCCCTTTATATTAATAGAACAATAATGTCATTGTTAGCTAATGAATGTTTCCATGGTGACCAACGGCAACATGACAACGTATCCATTGGTCCCTCTTCTTTAGAGAAGACCAGGAAGTGATGGATACACGGATCGTGTTCCAACCAATAGGCACGCAGTGACTCTGAAGAATAATGATCACGCACCAACACACATTCAGACTAAAGGAACCAGCTGTTTGGAAATGAGAGAAGTAGAAAGTACAGGTATTTGAGTTCAACATGTAAGAAGTAGAAAGTACAGGTATTTGTGTTCAACATGTGAGAAGTAGAAAGTACAGGTATTTGAGTTCAACATGTAAGAAGTAGAAAGTACAGGTATTTGTGTTCAACATGTAAGAAGTAGAAAGTACAGGTATTTGAGTTCAACATGTAAGAAGTAGAAAGTACAGGTATTTGTGTTCAACATGAGAGAAGTAGAAAGTACAGGTATTTGAGTTCAACATGTAAGAAGTAGAAAGTACAGGTATTTGAGTTCAACATGTGAGAAGTAGAAAGTACAGGTATTTGAGTTCAACATGTAAGAAGTAGAAAGTACAGGTATTTGGGTTCAACATGTAAGAG
>NW_027263290.1:0-2500 GCF_902827115.2 Pseudochaenichthys georgianus
TGACCCCCCCTCCATCCCTCTCCCCCCCCTCCATCCCTCTCCCTCCCTCCATCACTCTCCCTCCCTCCATCACTCTCCCTCCCTCCATCACCTGACCCTCCCTCCATCCCTCTCCCCCCCTCCATCCCTCTCCCTCCCTCCATCACTCTCCCTCCATCCCTCTCCCCCCCTCCATCCCTCTCCCTCCCTCCATCACTCTCCCTCCATCACTCTCCCCCCCTCCATCACCTGACCCTCCCTCCATCACTCTCCCCCCCTCCATCACCTGCAAGGCAAGGCAAGTTTATTTATAGCCCTTTTCAACACAAGGCAGTTCAAAGTGCTTTACAAAAAATGAAAGACATTAAGCATTAAAAAAGAAAAGCTAATAAAAGAAACATTAAAAGATAAAAGTTACCGTTGTTACAACCTTCCAAAGGCTGGAACAAACAGGGAGGCCACACAGAGTTTAATGCCAAATATATATTTATTTAACAGATTGTTGAAGAACACCTCTGATGTATAATGTGGTAAGAATCAGACTGTCAGTAGTGTGAGCAGTGTGTGAGTGTGTGGAAGGGTGTTGTAGCATGTTGGAGGGTGCATCAAACCTAACACAGGCTGTAGGCTGAGGTTGCTGCAGCATGCCAGGATCTGAATCAGAGAGATTGATCCTTGCAGCTGGGAAACCTTTATGCCTTCTGGTGGCTCCGCCTCTAGATGGGCGGGCACAAACAGGACGACACTCCCAGTACCTGCCAGAAGACAGCAAGGCAGGGAGCACAGCCAGGCAGAAGGGGGGAGGGGTCGTCACACCCCCTCCCTTAAAATGGAGGACCCACTAGGATCCTCCCAACCTGAGGCACAAAAACACAACCACCAAACACAATAGACACAACAAAAGTTAACCTTCAAATGTTCGTACAACCTGCAAGCACATCTGTAGCCTCTTGCTCAACCCCTCAGCAACTTTGGTACCTAAGAAGCATTTTAAGAGAGGGCAAAACAGAAAAAACAGACACCCCTGCAGGGAGAAAAACACTAGTTAACCTAGGAGGTTATAGCCCTGGACATGGCATCAGCCACTGTATTATCCACACCTTTGACATGCCTAATGTCCAGATGAAAAGGGTGGAGGAAGAGACACCAACGCATAAGGCGTTGATTTGGATTCTGGAGCGAGTGCAGAAAGGTTAGGGGGTTATGATCTGTATAGACCACCAAGGGCCCAACTCCACTCCCAACATACACCTCAAAATGCTTTAACGCCCAGATGAGTGCCAGTGCCTCCTTTTCAATGATAGAATAGTTTAATTGATGAGAGTTAAATTTCTTCGAGAAGAAACTTACCGGGCATTCGGAGCCGCTCTCATCAACCTGCGCGAGTACAGCCCCAGCTCCAACCTTACTAGCATCCACATGAAGAATGAAGGGCTGGTCCATCTGGGGTGCTGCTAGGACAGGAGCCGAGCACAACACAGTTTTCGCAGCCTCAAAAGCCTGTTGACATCGAGGAGACCATTCAAACTTGACCTTAGGACTGAGAAGAGAGGTGAGGGGCGCAACCACCGTAGAGAAATTCTGACAGAACCCACGATAGTACCCCACCATGCCCAGAAAACGAGAGAGTTCTTTTCTGGTTGTGGGAACAGGGAACCGGTCAATTGCCAGCACCTTTGCCCTCACTGGCTTAACCTGTCCTTGGCCAACTACTTTACCCAGGTAGGTGACCGTTGCCTTAGCAAACTCACACTTTGCCAAGTTAACGGTCAGACAAGCCCAGGCAAGTCGTTCAAACAGCGCATTAATGTGTTGGAGATGTTCCTCCCAAGTGTCACTGTATACCACAACATCATCCAGATACACAGCACAGCCAGTAAGACCTGACACCACCTGGTTCATCAGGCGTTGAAACGTGGCTGGGGCATTTCGTAACCCAAATGGCATTACGGTGTATGAGTACAACCCACTGGACGTGATAAATGAGGCGATCTCCCTAGCTCTTGCCGTTAACGGGACCTGCCAGTAACCCTTTAGCAGGTCAAATTTACTGACAAACTTAGCAGAACCGACCTGGTCCACACAGTCCTCCATGCGAGGGAGTGGAAACGAGTCAGGTTTGGTCACTAAATTCACCTTGCGGAGATCAGTACATGGTCTAAATGTACCATCTGGTTTCGTAACCAGCAAACAAGGAGAAGACCAACTAGAAGCACACGGCTCAGCAATGTTATTCTCCAGCATATACTTAACTTCTGCCTCTAAATGCTCTCGTTTGTCCGGAGACATGCGGTAAAAACGCTGTCGTACCGGTTTAGCATCACCCACCTCAATGTCATGTTCTATAAGGTGGGTGCGAGATGGAGTGTCTCCAAACAGGCAGGGGTAGTTTTTAACTAGATCGACCAACTCTGTGCGCCGCGGTTCGGTTAAATGACCCAGCATTCCACCCAGATTAGCCAGTGACTCCGAATTCTTAAGCCGTCCTCTCAACAGACCATCATCTGGGGAATACTCCTCT